>NC_136805.1:12505960-12630280 GCF_951216825.1 Electrona antarctica
GCTCTTCCTAGGATTGACTATATCCTCAATAATACTGTTCCGGGACTCATCCAGGCGAGACATGAATCCATACATAGAGTGCCTTAACGCATTTAGACCTGACGTCGAAATAAAAAAAACGTTCGCTCTGAAAGAATATATACCCATTCAAAGATTTGTGCCGCATTTTTCCGATTTTTCAAAAATAGCAGATCTACAAGTTCATAGCGCGCCACTCGGTGGCGCGCTATGAGCTTGTAGATCTGCTATTTTCCAATAGCATATATTCCAATATAGTATAACAGAATGCTTGAAACACCAAAAGGGGTTCCTGCCCAAAATGGGTTAAGAGAGCTTCATCATATCACAAAAAAAGTGCATTCATTTGATACATTCTGCTGAATCGGGATCCTGTTTGGGTTTTAACAATGAATCAGTAAATCTGACCATCGATCTGGTGGAATTAAAAACACCGTCTTTCCAGTTCCAGGCCTTTATTTGAGAAAGTTCCATGCAGCGTATGTGGTGCATTCTTCTTAAGTATGAGTCTCCAATGAGGTAGTTTCTTACAGTAGATATGCAATTTTTGTAAATAACATATTTCCATCTGTGACTTTTTTTGGCTGTGTACGATAGCTTTCTTTAATAATAATAATTGTAAGCCTCCTGTAGGAGAATTTATCTTTTCCCAAACTGGCAACACTGGGTATGGGTTCACGGTATTCACAATGTCTTGAGTCACTTCTACCCTAAAACCTCCAAAAGAACCCCATTTGAGAACAGGTACATTTCATTGATTGATTGATTGAAGTATTTATTAACAGTACATTTCAAGCACAACTCCATACAAAAACTGTAGTCTGTGGGACGACACCATAAAGCATTACACTTCTTTACAATAGGGTCCACCATTTTCAATTCATCAGAGCATTTAGAGACGTACAAATATACACATACATATACAGCCCAAAACAGGAAATCGTCATAAGAGGAGGTAAAAAGGGGAAAAGAAACAGTGAGGGGAAAAAGGGGTGGGGGAGGATTCAGATTTTACGGACGCCAGTTTCGAATTGCAGCCGTCCGTAGGTGCCCTTTGAGAGAGATTTTGAAGGAGTCAAGGGATTTGCTTGTCTTAATTACGGTTGGTAGGGCGTTCCACATTTTTGGTGGCATAGGAGCGAAATTAATTTAGTCCCTTGTTGGTGCCGAATGTGGGTTGCACATGGTTTGTTGAACTCCCTCTGGTGTTGTGGGTGTGGACTTCATCGTCCGACGAATAGTGAAAATAGCTGATCTATAAGCTCATAAAAATGTCCCGATGCATTTGTGAGGTTGTAGAACTGCTATTATTGAACATCTTTGTAAATGTGTGAAAATCGTGAAATTGTATGCGTGTACAGTACACTCCTGGAGTTAAATCAACTGAGGATTTAACGTTGTAGCTGAAAATGGAAGGTACAGCACAACTCAGTGTGTACAAAATGTCACGGGTGCATTTGGTTACGTGTCGTACACACTCAGAGTTAAATGAACTGAGGATTCTACCGACTGTGTAGCTGCAGGGAAACTGAGCGCAGGGATGGTTCGACTGGCCTTGGTGGCTGATGCTGTGGTGGTGGGGGGGGGGGGGGGGGGGTCCTTGGTGCTTATGGAGGGTAGCAGGGTGAGTGAGCAGCCAGCTAGCACAGCCCCCCCTCTGCTGACACCCCAGCCCGTTAACCCCACCCTCCACTACACTGCGCTGGCCAGTGATAGATGGCCACACCATGGCAGCTATTCATCTCCTGCTTAGGGGAGTGGACACTGCCCCCACTGCACCCCTGCACCCCTCCACATGTCAGCAAATGTGATAATTCTGTCATTTGTCAGGAGCAACGGAGAGAGCTCGAAGTGTGTGTGTGTGTGTGTGTGTGTGTGTTTTTGTGTGTGTGTTTGTGTGTGTGTGTGTGTGTGTGTGTGTGTGTGTGTGTGTGTGTGTGTGTGTGTGTGTGTGTGTGTGTGTGTGTGTGTGTGTGTGTGTGTGTGTGTGTGTGTGTGTGTGTGTGTGTGTGTGTGTGTGTGTGTGTGTGTGTGTGTGTGTGTGCGCGCTGAATGGGATACACTCCGGAGACTTTGGGAACATGCACGCATATATGCGGTCGGAGGCAAGCATGTTGCACACACGCATGCGACGCTCCCCGATGAGACCGATGTCACATTTGTCTCGTGTCCAAACGTCCTCACCTCTCCCCGTCACTTTAATCTTCTTTCTTCTCCTCTTTTCTCCTCTCCTCTTATCTCTCCTCCTCTCCTGTCTTTAACTCTCCTCCTCTCTCTACTCCTCTTAACGTCATTTCCCTCCAGACGTTGTGTTATTTTCTTTTTCGTTTGTCACGGTGGGGAAAAGTGAAAGTGAGTCATTTTATGGTAAATTCCATCAGTAATTCATTGACTTTATTAGCAGCAGGAAGCTACTGAGACGCGCTTTTCCACTTTATTGTGAAAATAAAGTTTTTAGAGCTTGCCTGCTGTGTGTTTGTGTGCGTGTTGTGTGCGGCTGTGTGTGTTTTATGCACACGGCTTCAGAAAATGTGCGCTTGCTGCTTCAGAAATTGTGCGTGTGTGTGTTGTGTGTGTGTGCGCAGGCCTCATGGTAGCTATTAAACATGATAAGTCTCTGGTTGGCTGCTGCACATAAACATATGAATGTTTTGGGTTTGTTTTACATTGCTCTGTATAGGCTTCCATGTGAGCTCAGTGAACCCTGTCTAACCCTGTCTCTCTCCCTCTCTCCCCATCTCCCTTCTTCCTCCCTTATCTCTCTCTCCCTCTCTCTCTCTCTCTCTCTCGTTCTCTCTCTCGTTCTCTCTCTCTCCCTCTCTCTCTCTCTCTCTCTCCCTCTCTCTCTCTCGTTCTCTCTCTCTCGTTCTCTCTCTCTCCCTCTCTCTCTCTCTCTCTCTCTCTCTCTCTCTCTCGTTCTCTCTCTCTCTCCCTCTCTCTCTCTCTCGTTCTCTCTGTCTCTCTTTACAGGGTCATTCAGAACCGTGTGCTGGTCTTCATCCTTGGAGCCATCATCCTCGTCACCATCATTTTGTCCCTCTACTTCAATCTGCGATGAATCTGATCTCTTCCTGGACTCACTCACACACACACACACACGCACGCACGTACGCGTGTACACACACACACACAAGCACGCACACGTCCCCCCGACACACATACAAACACATACATTTGTGATTAATAGCGACAAAAGCGTTGCTGGGCTGTAATTAGGACAAATGGTCGCCATGAATCACTGTTTCCAAAGTCTGACAGGGGGCCCTTTTTTCATTCTGCCTCTCGTCTCCTCTCTGTTTCCCTCATTTTACCTCCCTTCCTTTATTCTGTCTTTCATTCACCTCTTTCTTAATGTCTGCTTCTTCTTTTTCTTTTCTTTTTACTCCTAATCCTATTTCTCTCTTTCTATTTTCTGTCAATCTGTTCTCTCTCTCTCTCTCTCTCCCTCTCATGTCCAGGTCTCTCTCTCTCTCTCATGTCCAGGGACAACAGGAGAGGTGTGTTTTATGATAGTTGGTATTATTCCAAGTGAACCGACAGCCCATTCCCTCCCACAGTCCGTGGAAAGTCTTTTTACGGGTCCGAGCGCTTTCCCATTATGTAGAAGTTTTTTTTTTTAATTGACTTTTAGCAGGTCATGTAAGGTGTTTACATTTGGTTTGTGTGTGTGTGTGTGTGTGTGTGTGTGTGTGTGTGTGTGTGTGTGTGTGTGTGTGTGTGTGTGTGTGTGTGTGTGTGTGTGTGTGTGTGTGTGTGTGTGTGTGTGTGTGTGTGTGTGTGTGTGTGTGTGTGTGTGTGTGTGACAGACAGACAGACAGACAGACAGACAGACAGACAGACAGACAGACAGTGCGTGTCTGTACATGCATGTACTATGTGTGTCAGTAAACAAGACAAAAACATCCCAGGGCCTAAAGTAGAACAAAGCGAATTCAGGTTTCAAGGTTGGGGTCAATTTCTCTCAGTTCAGACTAGTGCACGTGCCGTTTGTGTGTGAGTAACGATGGAGCGTTTGGTTTCTCTCTCAGTTCTTTCAGTTCGATGTCTTTGGAAGACATGTTTGAGTTACGGACAGAGAAAAACTTGACCTGGCCAGCCTGGACAAGAGTTCATCCTGATCAGATCCCCATTGGCTTCTATTATGAAATTTCAATATTTCACAATGTAAAATACAGCATGTGACAATATGTAGGTGTAGTACTACTACACCTACATATTGTAGTGTAAACATATACCAACGTTTGCCGCTGATCTGTCTAGCAGTTTCCAAGATTAGCTCCAGGCACATGTAGACACACGGACCGACCGACCCTCCTATAGACGTTTAGCCTCCTGCAGAGTCGCACCGTAAACCGGTGGTTCTCCAGTGTACGAATGGACCCATAAGGGTCAATTTTTTTCCAAAGTTCCATTTTGTGCACTCTCAGAGTTATGTGGGTCTTTGTAATTAAAGCGTACGGTTTACGGAACCATTGCCGCAAACATTCACCGGCAGAAAGACAATTGGCCCCAACCCTGGGAGACTGAGTGCATGGAGCAGTGCACGAGAAGGACACGGATGTAATGCTGCACATGTCACAAAGCACTCCACACTCCAGTGAAATCCTCTCCAATGAAAAAGATAACTGATTGTCTGAACAGCCCAGAGATTTAATAACCAGATTTGGTACAACGCTACTCCCAACTCCCACAGAACACAACATTCATACAAACTAACGTTTCCTCTGACTATTTTAATTTAGCTGTCACTGTAGAAAATGTATTTCTGTTGGATATATAATACTGTATGTACTAACAGTCAAAATGACAATATATGTATAATGTTTTTTTGTTTCCTTTGCTTATCATCAGTGATTCTGTTACTATTTATTTATAAATACGTTGATGGATAAACAAACTCTTCATTAAAAGTTTTTGTGCTAGAAGTGCATATTTGATGACGTCTGAAGCTATTGTAAAAGAGCATTAGGTTCTGTCTGTGTCTACTTGAATTAATCATTTCTTTCTATCAGCTGGTGGCTGGATTCTTTTTGTCTTTTCTTGTCCAATTTATTCATTCCCAGTTCCCTATATGGTAGGTATACAGCTGTCACTGACAACCCCTACTCGCGTGTCTTGAGGAGGGTGAAGACAACCATGTCAGTCTCCTCTCGTATCACATCCAATTCAATTCAATGTTTTTAACCCATTCTGACCTGAGATCAGATTCTAAAAATGTCTTCTACATCCTGACAGTTTTCTGAAAAAGCTATGTTTCTATGTCAGTCGTTCTTTGATTTTTCAATAGCAGACCTACAAGCTCGTAGCGCGCCACTCGGTGGCGCGCTATGAGCTTGTAGATCTGCTATTTTTCAATAGCTGAAGCATAACATAATGCTAACACCAAAAGGGGTTCCCGCCCAGAATCGGTTAAATTGTCCCACACATGGAGTCACTTGCCAGACCTTCGCTGGGAGGGTGCAATGCACGAGGAGGAACACGCTTATCAGTGGTGGAAAAAGTATTCACATTTTGTATTTAGGTATAAAAGCTACTGTATCAATACTGAAAGATTTACGTCAGTAAAAGTATTGGTATCAAAATGTACTTGAAGTACCAAAAGTAGTACTCATTAGAATGCAGAATGTCCCATTTCATAAGTTTTCAAATGTATAAATTGTAGAGTAGAAGTTAGAAGTAGAAGTTTTCAGAAGTACTGAAAACAAGTGTAAATTTGAGTGTAAATTAGTTTACAGTGGTTATCCATGATAGTTTCGACTGTAGGTCGCAGATTACTATGAAAACCTGCAAAACCTGTCATCCGTCTCCATATATGAAGATCACGACACTGACCTCATCAAACCCTGGATAGCCATACATGGAGAAGACTGGATCATCATCTAGATCTACATATATGGAGCCGGCCAGCAACTCATACATCTGATCTCAAACCCTTATATCTCCATATATGGAGCTGACCTGTTCTGACATTCTATAAGACACACCCGTCCTTCCTCTTCGATGTCTCCCTTTTGACTGATACCTGTCCATTCAAACTGGGCTTCCCCAAAGTTATTAGCACAGTCGCAACCGGCAGCCGGCAGAAACTAGACTTCTCAACAGGCCTGAAAATTAAGGCCCGGCCTTAACTGGGCTGGCCCGAGGCCCCACCTAGCCTACTAATTAGCACACATTTTACGCCCTACCCGGCCCGAAAACGTCAATTTAAAAAGAAAGAAAGAAAAAGGGTCCATATATGGGCATTCCCAGACCTGTTGTTTCAGCGCGACCTTGCCCTTCAGCTACTGAATATTTCAGTAGCTGAGTAAAGCATTCTCTTTTCCAATGGAAATGTGTTGATATTCCCGTTTCCACCGGAGTGCCAAGCTGAAAGGTTCTTTGAAAGGCACTTTTAATATGTCCATTCATTTCACATCATAATATTCACATATAGAATCTCAAATGATCAGTTTGTATAACATCTTATGGAGACAGAGAGATATGTGTTGTCCGTCAGACTGCAGATGCGCTTCAGCTATCTTCCCAAATCTTGCAAGAGTGTGTCGCTGGGATAGAGATAACAAAGTTGATTTTCTCCTGAAAAAAAAGCCATTTTATTATGAACATCTAGGAAATATTTTATTTGCCTTGTGACGATCGGGTCCAATATTTAGTTCAGTGACCAGGTAGATAAAGAATGGTTCAGAAGCTGTGTTCAAATTCATTCTCCCATTGGAAATGAATAGACTCCAATCTGCTTCCCGTCTCCGAAAAAGGTGTGTGCCCACGTCACGCAGATACAGGAAGTAAACCAGAGACCGCAACTTGCTATTTCCCTCTTAAAGTGCCACCCAGTAAGAGCAAGATGGCCGCTGTGTGAATATAGTCAATTGTGAATATCTGGAGCCAAACACCTTGGATACACTTGCAATCCGAAAACCCTTGGACACTTCGGTCTGTTGTTGGTTGTCTGTTAGCCTAGGCCTATACTATATGCAATAACAACAAGATCATGTCATCAACAAGTTTATCTAAATGTAGGCAACAAAGTGGTTGCAGGGAAGAAAAGGTCACAAAAGATGTATTGCTTTTTTCTTTTCATAACATAGCTGCCTATCATCTGACCACAACATATTTGTGGTTTGATATCCAGGAAACGGCTCATAAGTTAATGTGTTCTACTGTAATGATGAGTATGGTTTTGCAATGTTATTGTCAGAATCCACTTTGTTCCTTTGTGTGCTAAAAGTGACTGACACCTGTTTAGCCATGTATTTTACTCAATGGTGTTGTTGAATCATATTTGTTTTTTAATTTATACAGAGCAACTATTGAAGTTATCTCACCAATATTTGGAGTTATAAGGTATGCATGCTGATTTTTGAAGACATGACTATGTCAAGTCAGTAGATATGCCTATCTACTGACTTGACTAGTGACTAGTCCATGATTATTGACTGAAGTAGTGAAAATAATACACCTTAACACCTTTAATATAAACACCAAAAATATGTTAAATAAGAAATTAAGAAATACTTAAAACAGCAATTAAACATATTTAATTGCTGACTAGAATATAAAATTACAGCAGGAATCTGCCTGATTTATAGATAGGCTACTAGTACAGTAGTAGGCCTACTACAGATCTACAAGCTCACAACATGCAATGCCATGCTTTATGAGCTTGCAAATCATCTGTTTTTGGTGTGCAAGAATAAATAATGTAGCACACCAGAATTCAAACATGCATACTCATACTGTTGCCCAGGGATCTTCAAGTTCAACAGGGGGTCCGGGACCCCTAGGGGTCCTCAGTGTTACTCTTTGTGTAGGCTAATGGGAGCTTTTTTACATTATAAACCGCTTGAACCCTAGCACCCTATTCTGAGGAGAACTGCCTCAGTGAGAAGCTTGTAGGTCGGCTATTTTCGGCAAAGAGGTTTGGTGTAGAATGTAGATGGAAAAAAGACCAAGACCAGACCAAAAGTAACCTATAGAGTGAAAGTTCACTAAAAGTAGACCTAGTATTGACGGTTTAATTGGTTAAATGTCTATAAACCATCTATGAAATATATGACAAAGTTGAATATTTTCTATTATGTTGAAGACCGCCCGAACCATGTTGCTGCTGTACAGCTGTAGCCTATCAAAAGGCGGAACCGCGGAAGGCCGACAATGAGCGAGGTCGAGGGTATCTGGGCCGCTATCTGGGCTCACTGTCTGAACCAACCTGTGGGGGTGCGCACGCACCTGCAGACAATAATGAGACGTTAATTTATTTTCATTTGTCAGAAGTGCGTGCGGTAGCCTACGTGGTCGCAATTACAGAAGCTGTTGTCCAGTTTGTCTGAGTCAGAGTGCGTCATGGTGTGCGTCCAGGTCGAAGAGGATGTAAGTAGTTAGTAGTCATGTGTTGTTAATTAATTTATATGACATAGTGCCTTTGTGTAGCGTCCCTCTTTATACTCAATGGTGTAGCGTCATGCCAGCTAGTGGCTATAGTTACTAGTAGGCCTTTACTTTCTTCCATTCATAAGTGGATTCAACTTCTCAAGCTGGGGGGGGGGTAATGAATAGCTGAAATGTAGGACCGGGCTAGGCTATGTCAATGTTGGCAACACTTGCTATTAAACATAATATAGTCTATAATGCATTATATCATTATTGTAATGTGTTACAAGTTACTATATGAGAATTAATAGAATCCTATGGCCAAAAGCAAAATTCTGTGAATGACATTAAAATTATGAAGTCTTATGATACTTGACCTTAAGTAATTTTAAAAGGCTTAATTATAATGTATTGTGATTGCATGAAATGAAATGAAATGATTACTATATTTACCCAGGGTATCTGGGCTAAGCTCAAGAACTTGTTTCCAGCCAGGCCCTGCTCATAGAACATTTCATCGTAGTGGTTCAATGCCTTGTTCAAGGGCACTTCTGATTGCTTTAAACTATAATTATACAGTGCTATTACAATGCTTGTATACCTGACCTTCATAATAGCATGTGTTATTATTATTGTTACAAAGCATTATTTATGACTCGAGTTTTTATAACTATAATTCATAATTATGGAATGGTATAAGTAGATTATAATGCAATATGAGTAGGCTATATGTTTACATGTGATGCATACCAGCTGTTACCTTTATATGTAATACAGTTTCTCTGGCCTTATGTAAACGTACAATTTAGGCATTTAACACTTAAATGCCTATACAACAAGCAAGGTAAATGTATCAAATGCAGAGAGACAGTGTAGTGCCTCAGTAAACAGGATCACATAAACCATAGAACCTACTCAACCTAGCATCACAATATTGAACTATATATATACCCGGTAAACAATGACCTAGGAAATGTCAGAATAACTTGCTCTATCTAAAGTGACTTGGACATAGGCCTACATACACTACACTGACACACACACACACAACAAATAACAGCTCCTCCCCTTTTCTACACACAGAACCAATCCCCTTCTCAGGGAAAAGGCCCACATGGGGCCCTGTGGCTCCCTGGGTCAGCCTGGCAGGGCCCAGAGAGGCCATTTGCCATTCCGTTTCAGGGCCACGGTCTTCATTTTAGAAGGTGGGTGTGGGGGTTCGTTCCCTCCCGGCACAGACCCGCTAGTAGTGCACAGCCACGCACACCCCCACCTGCTTCAAAGGACTCGAATTAATGGCCGACAAAATGGCGAGCGCCCTGGCCGTCCCACTTGGGGCCGACCCCCGAGAGTTGTCATTAGGATGTCGAGGAAGAACAGAGGGAGTGGTGCCAAGGAGAGATGAGGGGAAGGAAGCAGGAAGCAAGGGAAGGGAGGAAGGGAGGGAAGCCAGGACGATAATGACCTCTGGGTGATTGGTTTTTCAGCCGTCACACTGTGTATATGTGTGTGTACGTGCGTACGTGCGTGTGTGTGCAGGCATGGCATCATCGCAGAATATGAACTCCGTCTTTTTGGGTGTTGTGTGTGTTCATGCGTGCACGTGTGCATGTCTGAATGTAGCACACCTACATGTCTGTATATGCTCTCCTACCTTTCCTTCCTCTCTTTCTTTCTCTCTCTCCCCTTCAGCAGCTCATCCCTCACGGGCCCTCTGTCTCTCTCTCTTCCTCTCTTCTACGTTTTTTTGTCTTTCTTTCTCTCTTTCTTTCCTCTTTCGCCACATCCCTTGCATACCCCCCCCCCCCCTTGTCTCCCCTTTCTCCATCCTGCCACCCCAGCCCACCCCACCTTACACCAGCCTGTCAGATGAGCTGATCGCTAGCTAGCTGGTGAGAGAGAGAGAGGGAGAGAGAGAGAGAGAGAGCAGAGAGGCGGAAGGTAGCGTTGCGGGCGGCTTTCTATTTGAAGTTGTAATGGTGTCAGAAAGTCAGGTCTGACTGACAGCCGTCAGTCCCATGGGGCCTCATTAAAAACAGACCCACTTGACAAGGAAATAATTGAGCACCGGCGACAACGCGTCCCCCCCCCCCACCCTCCCCCCACTCCCCCTCCCCTTCACGGGGATCTTTTTTTTCTTTGCTTTTTCTTTCTTTTGTGGTTGTTTATTTTATTTTCCTTTATTTAGTGGTGGGCTATTATGTTCATTAAGATGAGATATTAAGACGTTTTTAGGTTGTTTTTTTTTAAAGAAAGGGGACTAGGGAGGGGAGGTATGTTTGGGCATGGATGGATGGGAGGTTGGAGGATGGATGGATGGATGGACGGATGGATGGATGGAGCAATTTGCATCATGGTATTATTTAACCACTAGAATGTTGGCCAAAAATACCAGATCTACAAGACACGTTGTGAGCTCGGCTATTTTTGGCAAAGAGATTTGATGTAGACTAGAGTGGAAAAAAAGAGCACACTAAGTACCCGCTGCAACCTGGGTCGATTTGTATTTTTTACGTATATTATGTGATACTACCTCACTAGACGGCAACCATCATGCCACTCTCTCTCTTTCTCTCCCCTTACTCATCTCTCACACTCCTTTTTGTACATTTTATGTATCCCTCGCTTTCTATCGCTCTATACCACCCCCCATCCACCCTGTTACATCTCCCTCTGTCTCTCCCCACCCTTCCATTTCTCTCTATCCCTCTCTATCATTCCATCTCTCTCTCTCTCTCTCTCGCTCTACCTCTCTCGCTCTACCTCTCTCTCTCTCTCTCTCTCTCTACCTCTCTCTCTCTCTCTCTCTCTCTCTCTCTCTCTCTCTCTCTCTCTCTCTCTCTCTCTCTACCTCTCTCTCTCTCTCTCTCTCTCTCTCTCTCTCTCTCTCTCTCTCTGTCCCTCGGAGCGTCGGGTGTCTTTGGAATATGAACTAGATTATTAATGTTCCCCTCCGCCCCTCTTCCTCTTTAGCTACTGATTTGGTTTTCGATGAACGTCTCGCCGCGGACAGGCGGAGGATGAAAACTTGTCAAAAATAGGTTATATCTTATTCCAAAGGGGCAACAATAGCAGCAGGTACAGACACCTTTTAATATTTAATTACGCCGGGTGTTAACCCTCCTTAAGTGACTGGCGCAGTGTCTCCCATACAGACCAAGGGAGACAGACAGAGAGAGAGAGGGAAGAGCAATTAGTCATTTGATGTCTGAAAAAGTGGTTTTGAAGCTTTCCCCCGCCTGCTACCATTTGCCAGAAGAAGAGGGCGTGGGGTTCTATTCTTTTGGGTGTCCCTGTCCGGAGCAATACCATCATCATTTTAAGGCTGGCCATAACCTTAGCATGACTCCCATATGAGAGCTATTACTTTTAGGCTTGAATTGCTAGATCCTACTGTTAGATTCTATACCTTTTGCCATACCTTACTTGATCTACGACGAATTAGACCGTTCCTCACCCAGGAATCATCCCAGCTCCTAATCCAGACAACAGTCCTGTCAAAGCTTGACTATTGTAACTCTCTCCTTACTGGCCTACCGGCATGTGCACTGAAGCCTCTCCAACTGATCCAAAATGCCGCAGCTCGCTTGGTCTTCAACCAGCCAAAATTCTCACATGTCTCCCCCCTGCTCCGCTCCCTGCACTGGCTCCCGGTCGCTGCCCGCACAGAATACAAAACTCTGATGTTGGCATTTAAAGCAACCAAAGGTATGGCTCCCCCATATCTTGCCAGCATGATTGAACCCTACAAACCCTCCCGCGCACTCAGATCAGCCAACGCAGGGAAGCTGGAAGTACCCTCACTAAAAACGCCGGGACAACGCTCCACACGTCCCAAACTCTTCTCCCTTCTGGCCCCAAAACTGTGGAATGCACTTCCCGTTGCAATCAGAACTGCAGCATCACTCCCGATCTTCCGCCGTAGTCTGAAAACCCACCTTTTCAGACTCCATCATGGCCCATAGCACTTACCCTACCCCCCTTAGACAGCACTTCTTAGACTTATATAGCATTTGAAACAGACTTATAGCATGTCATGTAGACAGCACAATAAGTGCATTGTATGTAGTCATAGCACTTCATAGTATATAGTGTATAGTAGTCATAGCACTTCATAGTATATATGTACAGCATAGTATAGCATATATGTGTAGTTTATATGTATAGTGTCATTATATAGATATGTTCTAGTTATAGTTTATATGTATAGTGTCATTATATAGATATGTTCTAGTCACGTTCTTAGCTTACGCATGTTTCGCGATAAATGCTTTTTACATATGTGATGTATTCCCATGCTTTTGTTCTTGCTTATTGTAAGTCGCTCTGGATTAAGAGCGTCTGCTAAATGCCTAAATTGTAAAATTGTAAATTGTATCTACAACCTGGACATGTCCTAGTGACTGATTTTAAATTGAGAGGTAATCCAGAACACTGGCTCTCCAGAGGAAGAGCAGCTATTAAAGTTGTTGGCTTTCCTGTGGCCCCTTGTTCAGGATGTCTCCTGACCCACTTTAAGGGGCCCGGCCCCACCGGTTGACAAACCAGTGGGGAACAGTCGCCATGACTCATAAAGTGATGTGTAAGCGGTCGCTTGGTTCCCTGTAACAAGATGGTTATTCTGTGATCTAGCTACCTACAACACAATTAAGTGTGTGTGTGTGTGTGTGTGTGTGTGTGTGTGTGTGTGTGTGTGTGTGTGTGTGTGTGTGTGTGTGTGTGTGTGTGTGTGTGTGTGTGTGTGTGTGTGTGTGTGGTTTCAGTTGCGGTGTTTATGTGTCAACCACTTTTGCACTTGCTGCACTGTCTGCAATGTCACCGCACTGCTGGAAAAGACAGCTCAATGAGCTGTCATTCTTATGACATTGTTGATTTGGTGAGTCTTTTCTTACAACAGGTGTTGTTGCCAAAATGTCAAAATGAACCTGTGTCGGGAGTACGAAAGAGAGAGAGGAGCAACTCAAACTCAAAGAAGAGGTAACAAAAAAAAACATGTTTAATTCAATCAATTCTCACATGATTTGCAAGCTACAATGGGTGAAGATTAATCAGCTAGGTCAGAACAAAGGCTGTGAATCTGTTTTTCCTCACTGACTAACTGAAAGAGATTAGATTATTAGACCATCGTAATATCACTGATAGCACATGAGGGAAATGTTTGATGACTTGAGAAATGTTCTGTGATTTGCCGGCTTCACAGGATCCCCGCTGAAGCATTTGATCGCCGACGATCACGCAATTATATGGCTGATGGTGGTGGTGGTGGTGATGTTGAAACTATTGTCGGTGAGTACCACTGTGAATGAAATACGCTGTTACTTGAATACTTACACCCACTTAAGCCCTATTTTATACGTTGTCGTATGAACATAGCTTACATGTCACAATGCAACATGCAATGTGACCTTGTAGATGTGCTATTTACGGCTATAATGACATGGCCAAAGTTGAAGGTGATTAAATAAGCTTGTTTTGTTTACATAGTAGAGGGCCCTGCTTGGGGCTCTGGTCCTGTCCAAATGGCATTACCCTGAACCTCAATGCAGTATCAAACCTGTGTTTGTCTCACTGATGCCTCATATAGGACTAGCACATTAGTCTCTGAGCTGTTTATGCTGACAAGGAACACAGTAATAAGTGGTAGGCCTAAAAGCAGTCTAAACGGCTCCAGTGATGCGATGATGAGAGGAGGGAGTCCACACACACACACACACACACACACACACACACACACACACTCACACACACGTTCACAACACAAATCACTACCGAACAATCAATGGAGGAAAATTTACGATGACACCTCTCGGCAATGAGTCTGACAATATAATGGATGAATTCGCCACTGTTTGTCTTTGAGCTTACACACACACACACACACACACACACACACACACACACACACACACACACACACACACACACACTTGTGACTGTCACATGTGCCGGGTGTCCCCCCCATCTAACATACACAAACACACAGCCACACACAAACATACCAGTGTACACCATTAGAGCTGCAGAAGAGGAGCCATGTTCTCTGTTTGTACACGCCACCAGGCCCTGGTAGAATGGATGTCTTTCTCTCCTCAGCACTTTATCTCTTTCTGTCCTTTCATCCCCCCCACCCGCGTCACTGCCGTTGTCCATTTAAATGGCGTTTGCATGCACAAAGACATGACAATGAAGGCCATTATCGGTGGAAGTCGCATAGGGCTTGCAGCCCAGGCCCAGGGGCTTAGCACAATGCTAGAAGGTTTTGTTGAATTAAAATACGAGTCCCGCTCTGACAGACACAGAACTGGAATATGTCCTTCTGTCCGGCCTGCCGTCCCTCCCCTCAATTAACCAGCAAACCGTCAGAGTCCCTTGGTTCACTTCATCCCTTCCCCACCTCCACCACCGTCCAACTGCGGTTAGCATTTTCCACAACAGCAAAGATTGCACACTGTCAACACAATGTCATTCACCATAAGAACACAATGTCACTCACCATAAGAACACAATGTCACTCACCATAAGAAGAGCAGTGGGGAAACATGGAACCTCAAGAACAAGGTTAGGATAAATAGAATAGGATAAATCACAGTTTGCACATATCCATGGATGCTTGTGTTTGGTACATGTGCAGCTAATAGTGGTCTTCCATTCACCTGGAGGATTGATTGGAGTGTACTCTTGCACCATCATCTTAATATGTTGTATTGTATGTGTTGTGCACCAATACGCTGCTTCCTCTAGATATGTCTTGGAACAAGGGAGGAAGGCTGCAGGCTGTATTTTTGTTTTATTTTTTATTTCTTTATCTCACATAACAAACATCGTCTCAAATTGGCAGGTGTCTCCACCACATGTCACCTTTGTTTGGGAGCCAAAAGTTGCTTTTCCACTGCATGGTACCAACTCAACTCGATTTGACCCTAATTGAGTCTACTCGCTTTACTTCAATATCCACTGCACAAAGGCCTAACGTCCAAAACTAGCATATAGAGTGAGAGAGAGTACTAAATAATGCTGATGTTAAAGCTAATGTCAACTCTAATGGTGTCTGGAAATGATCCCTATTTCACCTGTGCAGTCCAACAAAAACAGTTTCTGATAATAGTTTCTCAAATAAAAGTTTACATTTATCTGAGAGCTGTTAGCAATCCATCTCCCAGGCGCCTAGCGCATTGAAACATCGATAGACACGTTCCCGGCGGATATCGACAATAAGCCTCTCCGAACCCCTTCTTACCGGGGGAGTCAGTCAGCCAATCGGTATTCTGTAGTGTTTTCGTGTCACCTTTTGGTATCGCCGCCCTCAACTAGCTTGGAACCTCGACGGAGGTGACACAGAAAAAGGTACCAGGTAATTCTGCCTTTACGGAAAACCAGAAAAGTCGAGTTGGGCCAGTAGTAGTACCACGCAGTGGGAAAAGTGCCCTAAGACGCACCTACACTAAGCGCTTGTACAACTATGGCAGGGCACTGAGACAATCGGAACACAAAGAGGCGGGTCAGAGGCAGGCTGAATCCCCCCTCCACCCCTCCCGCCTGCCAACTCCCCCATCCTCTATCTCGCCCTCCATCTCTCTCTCTCCCTGTAGAATACTGACAGCCTTTGAGCTGAAATTAACGCTTTACCACTACAAAGGCATACAGTTGTAAGCAGTGCTGTCATTTGCATGATAATGGAGGCTGGGATATAATGGACCCGATAGTCAGGAGCGCTCCTGGACGCTGCTTAGCCGCGTGTACGGCCTTAGCCCTCCCTAGGTTAAAGAGATAAATAAAGCTTACATTGGTATTCATCCCTCTAACTGATGTCATGTAAATCAATGTGCCGTGCAGCCGCACCAGAAATAAACAGTTTTGGGTGCGAGGATTGAAAATTCTGTTCTTTGTGAGCTGTTGAATGTAACGTTGCGGGCCACGGCCTCTCGTATACGTCTCTCCGTGGCTAGGCTGTTGGAATTACTGCAAAACTGAGAAACAAATTAGGGGAAAAAATCATAACAGTTGGAATTTTTTTGCCCAGCTCTACTAATTTGCAAGGATGGATGGATAGATAGAAAGAAAGAAAGAAAGAAGTAGAGACGATAAGAAGGTGGATGAGAGCGAAGGAGGCCTTCGAGGCAGAGGCCCCAGATACTCCGAGAGAGGGAGTGAGAGAGAGAGAGAGAGAGAGGGAGAGAGAGAGAGAGGGGGGGAAGAGAGAGAGAGATGCTTGCCGGGCTCTGCCCGCTGTACTGTAATTTACTTTGCATACGGCGTCTTAGCAGACACGATTCTAAATTTCCAACTGGGAGGCATCAGCAGAGGAATCACTGTCTTCAAAAGACGGCCTGCCAGTCACGCTCCCCCCGTAGCCTGAGATCTGAGCGTGCGGTGATAACCCGCGACATCTTTCTGGAAAAACGGGGAGTCTATCAGCTTTGATGGAGCACATCCGCCATGACAGGCTACTGAAGAGCTCACTAATGAACTGGGGGGGGCATCGCTTAGCATGACAGTGCGGAGGAGGTGTGGGTGAGCGAGCATTGGGGTGGGGGGGTGTGTGTGGGGGGGGGGGGGGGGGGGGGGGTGTCTGTAGAGCAGAGGAGCTCTGATGGGCGGTTGGAAGGTAAAGGTAGGGAGTTATCACTGAGGTCTTGTGCATACTTTGGATAGAGTGTGTGTAGTAGTGTTGTCTAGGAAAAGGGCACCCCCCCCCCGCCCCATCTCTGAGAATCCTCCACCTCAGATGGTCGCTCGTAATTAAACATTCATGAGAGGCGGGCCAATCACCACGCCGTCGGCGTCCGCCGTTCCCCTCCCAGGGCAGGAAGTGGAATTGGATTTTGGTGGAGGAATTTTGCAGGTTGATGCATGGGGTCAATTGAGTGGGGAGTTCAAAGGTCATTATGATGTCCCCTTGCATGCCTGCTCTCTGGCAATAGGATGTGGTCGGTACACACAGGAAAGAGAATCACGCAGTTGCTCTGTCACATACTGTAGAGTAGAAAGGCATCACACTGGCCACTAATAGCACAGGACACAGTGGATAGTGAGTTGAATCGGATCAGCAGCATTGTTGGTATGTTTCTCAACTAGTGGACCGGCTACAGTCAGGCAGTGAGCTTTCTTATCCTTATCCTGACTTCATGGACAAGGCAAAACGTGTGACCAACTTCGGATCTGCTGGTGTAGATTATTACTTTCATTTAATTTAGTATAATAAGCTCTTATAGTCTATCATCCATAACATGTTTTTATTCTATTCAAGTGAAGACGGTGAAATGTTAAATAAAGTCTCTTTATCTTTTCCATGCAAGTGATGAAGACCTATGGAAATTGTATTTTATTTGCCGATGTACCTGTCACCTATTCCTTGTAGGTGTGCACTGCAGAGGCGTCTTTGTCTTCACAATTTAGCACAACACTCATGGTCACCCGTATAACCTTGCAAACACAAAACCAACCAATCCTTAAAACACGGAAGCGCGTTTCCCCCTCCGCTCTTCTGAGACGTATGACCATGGCAACAAAATGCACAACTTTTTGTTCATCTCAAGGACTTTGCGAGGGCCCCCATGAACTGAAAGGCCATATTGATTTTCCCTCCTCACATGCCGTGACTCTGGGATTACCCATTTTCTCATTCATTTTTAAAGACAACTCGTGAAGATTCTTCCCCCTTTCCCCCCCCCCCCCCCACCACCCGTTTCTCCAGCAAACACCACGGCCCCCGCCCCCCACCCTTTCCCTACCAATACAGTAAACCCCCCCTCCCTTTTTCACACAAGTCCCACCTTGACCCTGAAAATTGTAATTCAGCTATAGATCACAGCTGTTGAATATTAGGGCTTACAAAAGCGGTTAAATAAAATATGTTCAAATCGCTGAATCCCAGAGGCCACGGCAGAAATTCTAATCATGTGAGGGGAAGGGGGTGGGAATCAGCTGGGTATTGTGGGCTGAAGAGGATGGTCTGCATCTGGCAGCCGAGAGTGAAGAAATGCTACCGAGATGGACTCTAAACCAGATCGCAGCAGTCACAACAAGTCCTGCCTTAAAGCCTGATTTATATTTTGTTGCACGTTAGTGTTGTTGCTGATCTGCAAGCTCACAACACCTTGCAAGTGCGATCCGTTGTAGAGTTTGTAGATTGGCTATTTTCTGCCTTTCTGACAGTCAGCAGGTGGATGGAGAGGAAAGCACATTTCAACACATTTCTATTCATTACCACTTTATCAACAGTGTGGTTTTGCTGTGACATGACACGGTTTGCTTCAAAACTTGCACACTGTTGAAATCTAGAAAATGTACGTTTATGGTGGATTTCAAAGGAAGAGTTTCACTTGATGATTTAATGCTTCCAGGCAGCTCCTTTTATTGCCATAATTCAAAATACTTTATTAGCTTTCATATCCAAATGAGGATCACTTGCAGTACAACTTTCATACGCACACACAAAAACATAAATCAACTTATTTTTTTGTCGAGAGAACTGCCCTCAGGACAGATTGTTTGATGATCACAAATTAGACTTATGAAAATGTCTTTCTCCTGCCATTAAGAATGGCTTCATTCCACAAATTGGAAACCGAAAAACCATAGATTTTTCGAAATAGCCTAATGTGTGGTGTTAGATATTATGTGAATTCTGTTTTAGGGTGAATCTTCACACAAAGGTAACAAAACCGTAAACAGTAATAATTGCTCACTGTGAATGAGAGTCGCCATCACAAAATATCCGGTTGTTATCCTGCAATCCACTCAGTAATGTTTAATACGTAATTGGTGTCAATTCCAAGAGGTTGCCTCCAGCTAAAGGTCTTCAAAGGGCCCACTATCTCCTAACCTGCAATGTCAACTAAACTATTTGCAAAATAATTGTGTCTCGGGGTATCAAGTAGCATGCACTCCTTTTATGCTAATCAGGCCAACCCTCTTGACCTATAGGACTTCATCTGACCAGTGTAGGTGGGGTCGACATAGAATAATTGTGCCGTTAGCATGGTTGTTAAAGTATAAGCTGACCATACAGGACAACGCTGCCATGGAAATACATTTCCTGTGCAGCAAAGAAGAGGTCAGATATTCAACTCAATGCAAACAGGCAGCACAAAGTTTCCTGTAGGAGCCAATTGTCAATGTTTTATGTTTAACAGCTTTCGCGCCATTGGCGTAGATCTAGGTCAATTGAAGCCTATTTTTTGATACTATACGCTTAACGCCATTGGCATAGATCAATGGCAATTGCCCTTTTATAGTGCATTCGATCGATCAAGCCATAATGCTACTTACGTTAGCATCGGGTAGCTAGCTGTTGTTGTCATGACAATGGATCGCCCATCTTAGATCGACCTCGCCATAATAATCCATTCTATCGGTTTCTTTCAATCGCCTGTATCTCCTATTCCTTGTCCCAGATGGCATTTTTGGTCAAAACAACGTTTCTTTGACGGCACAGAGCCGGCGATGTGGAGCCCTCCAGTGCCCCGGTTTGGATTAATCTTGTAAACAAGGCCTGTCCAGGTTCCGTTCAGCTTCCTAGGTTATGTTGACTTCCGGTGGACCGGAAATGTGGCTTTTCAAAATAAGAGCTCAACTGGAAAAAATGCTGGTGTGAATTAGATCGTAGGGGCCTAAGTTTTCAATAAATGCTAGCGGGTAGAGTGTGAAGTAAATTCATGATTAAGATTAATAATTAGTTTGGTTAAAAAAGGTTAAAAAGCTATGCTGTTTATTTGATTGCATTTATGTTAATTGGAGCCAATTTGGACCAGTTTGAGGCACCTGTGTGTATTTCTGTTGATGACACAGTCTTTTAGGTAGTTGGAGTCAGACATAGAAGGAAGCAACACAATTTTTTGACCATAAATTGGACTCTGTAACTTTTTGTGTTTTTTCCCAGTAAACCCTTTTTAAGTAAAGTTATCTTGTCGTTTGCGTACAACTACTGTTTTGTGTTTTTGTGAGGTCTACTACACCAAGTGGTACATTTTTAAGAACATTTAGACGGAGTGCCACTACATTTCCCAACAACTTAAAAAATGCTAATATCTAACAAGTAAAGTATACAGTAGGCTACTATGACTTAATATCAATGTCACCCTGTATTGTTTGTATGAAAATAAATGATCTTGCATTCAACACATCTGTGAACAGTCTGTTGACCCCCCCCCACACAAACACGCGACGTGGTTGAAGCCAACCACATGTAAAAGTGATGTGGAGCTGGACTGTCCAGAGAGAGAGGGGTGATTGATCGGGGTTCAATCCCTGTACGGTTCTCCAGACAAGGAGACGCTCAATTACACTCTGGGATTAAATGCTGAATTCACACACCCAACATCGCACAGCAGCCAGCCAGTGACCTTTGCCTGCAGTCTGCATGCCACAGGGAGCTGCAGTGGCTTACGTACTATGTGGCTACTGGCTAGTGCTTTGTCTCTTACAGTTACAACCGAATGACACAGTTACCTTTATAATACGGTGCCTGGTCTCTTAGAACTAAAGTACAAGTCCTGACTATTCTCTACTTTAGTATTAGGCTATCTGCCGTAGATATTATGGAAACTCAGTCACCGTGCTTCTGTTTGGTTAATTTGGAGAGCTGAAACAGTCCAGGGTGACAATTAGATGCATAGCTTGCTGGTGGTGATAAAACTGTTCACATGTACAGTATACTATGTTATGGAATAAAAATAGAAACACAGTTTTGAAGGTCTAGACTAGCCCCACCTATAGTACTGTACTGTTTATGGGTCATATGTATACCATGTTGTTGTATTCTCAGCCAGTCTCCACTGATATTTTGATATGCAGTTCTTGGTTCACATGTATAAATATGCATGTCCTGGCATTTTAGACACAAAACTAGACAATTACTGACATCGTTTTGCTGCAGTTTTACATTGGATGCCTTTGACAAGATGCTGTCATGTGTTCCCGTCAATGATTACAAACTACCAATTAAATGGCCAGCATGCAAGACCAGTGTTTTATGTTTGACAAATAATTACGTGGAGCCAGACTAAAACAGTTAGAATTGCTAATTAACTGAGTCAGCTCATGTGAAATACACTTTTATCAGATTTCTTGTGAAAAGATTTATACCTAAATAAACAGTTTTTTTTCACCTTCTTGTTTTCTGCAGACTTGAAAGCCTTTTGCCATCCGATGCAGGCGAGACATTTAAGTATAATAATTGTGAATATTTAATCTTGAATTCATCAGGGTGTTTTGTCATGGACTACAGTATTTCGGGAAGAGGGGGGTTTTTCTGAAGTGTAGAAGAAGAGATGACAGCAGAAATAAGGAGTACTGAATAGTAGAACAGAGGTTGTTTCGATCAATGTTCCAAAGGAAAAGCGCCTAGAATGTAATCTATGAGATGTTCAAGCCATAGAAATTATGCCAATGGACGTATAAAGAATGTCGCCTTCATGAGTTGAATGAGTTCCATATTCAATTCGACCGCTGTTTGCGGCCATTGAAATCAAATGCGTATGTCTCACTGAAGGACGGGTCCTTTTAGAAAGGCAATGATCTTACAGGAGCATACATAGGCTACTGCCTTTCAGTGGGCACCACAGCACTGTGATGCACGCGAGACCACGTGTACATGTCTTCATAACCCTGTGAGGCCGATTCTACGAATGTTTTCTAAATCCTAACAGTTTTCTGAGAAACCTATGTTGCTATATCAGTGGTTCTCAAACTTTTTCATGTCAAGGATCCCCAAAAATACATGTATTTGGATGCCACCTGGAAATATTTTTGTTCCAGCAATCCCCAGAAGCAAAGATTTGAGTAAAAAAAATGTCTGTAAAGATTTGTTCATGATTTTTCAAAAATAGCAGATCTACAAGCTCACAGCGCAGCACGGAGTGACACGCTATGAGCTTGTATAGCTGCTATTTTTGAATAGCCAAAGTATAATGGTTATAGCTACAATCTAAAATTACACAGATGTTTTCCTGGTTTTAATGGGTTAAGTGATGTTGTTCTCCATTGGGGAACAATAGCAGGAGGTAGGTAAAAACATAAGACGTGTAACTAAGAATTGTAAAATTGTATTTTATTCCATAAAGAAAGGCCGGCTCAGTGTCCTTATCCCTGAAGCACTCGTGTCTACTGGAGACTGTAGGCTGGGGGATTGTGCCGTTGGCCTTGGGCTGCTATTGTTGTACTCTCACGTTTGAGTCTTGTTTATGGCTGCTGTGCTTATGTCCTTTCAGTCTTTCTCCTTGTGTCTCTCTCTCTCTCTCCCCCACTCACTCTTTATAAAGATCGTTTTTAAGGCAGTTCTTGCTTTATTTATTTTGTATTTATCTTTTATACACACACACACACACACACACACACACACACACACACACACACACACACACACACACACACACAACAAAGAGATGTGTTTTCGTCTAGTTTATGTGTTTGTCTGTTAGGAACTAACATACAGTATAAGCAGCTTTCAGGAAATATGAGTGAAGGTCCCTGGAATTTGTGATTTTGGGGATAATGGGCCCAAGGTGAATACAATATATATACCGGTGTGTATTTTATTTCTTGACATAACTTTGTCAAAGAAATAGTGAGTGTTTGTATACATACATTGTCCTGAGGATATAATGGCACCCTCCTTCCTGGAGAGCCATGGGGTAGTCCCTGTACACACACACACACACACACACACACACACACACACACACACACACACACACACACACACACACACATATATATATATATATTGGTAGGGTTCAAAGTCCTGGGGAGGTCTCAAGGTTCTAGGTCTAAAATTCATCTTTCCTATAACTCAAAAATGGTAAAAGATAGACATGTTTACTAATAAAATGGTGAAAGATAGACATGTTTACCAATAAACAGAAAATAAAAGTTTTTTCCCCCTAGAACATGACATTTGACCTTGAAAGTTTAACAACTTACGTATAGACGAATAGTGAAAATAACCGATCTACCGACACATTTTTACTTTTTGCATTTTCTTTTGCAACATTTTGTCCTAAAATATGGATGCCAGGTTGAAAGTGGTTAAAGTCATAATCTCCAAAGTGGATCAATGCCCAGAAGAGACAGAGCTCACCATGTATCTCTGTTTAAAAGGGCTGGGTCGAATTGTTGTGCCTGGCACCGCACTTTCTTTTCAATTATTTTGTTTTTCTCGACTCATTATGTATTTATTTATTATTGACAGGAACGTGTAGAGAGAGAGAGAGATAGGAAGCTGAGGGTAGAGTGAGGAAAGACACGACGCAGTACACACCCCTTTCTCCTGTCTCTTAATCTCTGTCTCATACACCACCCTGCTCTGTTCTCACACTGTGACTAACAAACTAAAAATCTTTAATTATCTTGCAAACCACAGGCGGGTTTCGTCTCACGGCTCTTGATGCGCAGTTTCACGCCAACTTCCTGAATGTCACCTGCTAGCGACGGACTCACGCTAGGCTCGGAAGCATTAACTGAGTGAGGAGGCATGGATCTATCTTCCATTAGCCGGCCGCTCGGAGGTCAGACCAATTGAAAACCGGAGGAAACCTTAGAAGACGGAGGAAATGGTAGCCACGGAAAATGCACCTTTTTCCCCGCAGGAATGCGAGTTCAAGTTTCTGGGACCTGAAGATAAGTGGTCTGCGGTGTGTACCTTACCTGTTGTGTATGAGCATTAAGTGGCCCTGCATTCCACTGCCACGTAGATGTGAGCTGAGTCGTGGACATTGCAGGCAGAGGACAATGTTTTGACATGGTTCACCAAGTCATTGCTATCAGGCGGAAACCTCGTATCTCCATATTTTAACCCATTCTGACCTGAGATCAGATTCTAAAAATGTCTTCTACATCCTGACAGTTTTCTGAAAAATCTATGTTTCTATGTCGTTCTTCGATTTTTCAAAAATAGCAGACCTACAAGCTCGTAGCGTGCCACTCGGTGGCGCGCTATGAGCTTGTAGATCTGCTATTTTTCAATAGCTAAAGCATAACATAATGCCAACACCAAAAGGGGTTCCCCTAACTATTAATTCTACAGTGTCAAGAAAATAGCCGATCCGATCTATAAGCTATAAGCTCACACAAGCTTGTAGATGTGCTATTTTCACTATTTCTGGAAATCTTTGTTCCGTTTCCTGAAAAGTAACGGTTGGACATACATGGTTTCCACACGACAGCAACAATACTGCTGCGTCACGCCCATATAGGACACTTGAACAAATTCCAATTGTCCTTTATTTTAACTAATTAGGGCATGGTCACACTACACTTTTATTCTACCTGTGGCTATGAGGGCAGATTCTGCCAATGCATTTCAATGGGATATAGAGTGTTTCTTTGCAGAAATCCGCAAAAGGCAGCCAACCAGCTCCATTCCCATTGAAATGCATTGGCAGAATCCGCCCTCATAGGTAGAATTTAAGTGTGGTGTGACCGTGCCCTTGAACATGTATTGTATGTGTATATATTGTATAGATGTTTGGTTAAATTGACGCCTATAACGATGTGGCCAAACTAGGCACGTCAGGTTGAATGTGGTTAATAATCAATACAACATGAATACTTCTGCACAGTGCATACTTCAAAAGCTGAAATCAAAAGGTTATAGTGTAAGCTTAAAACATTGTGGGGGACATTAAGTAGTAGCATAATTATACATATTTTACTTATTTAGTATAACAACCCATATTAAACAATATATACAATATAAATGGAACAAAAAGTCTACCTTTATCCAAGTATAAAATTTCCTCTTGTGGTTGCTTTATGGGCTTTCACAGTTATTCATAACCTCGGTACTAATACACTACACATTGACCATATGGGTGGCAGTGGCTCAGGGGTAGAGTGGCCGGATGGGAACCGCAAGGTTGCCAGCGCGAACCCGGGCTACCCCAGAGTTAGTGTCGGAAGTGTCCTTGAGCAAGACTCTGAACCCCTAATCGCTCCTGATGTGCTGGTTGGTGCCTTGCATGGTTTCCGCCGCCATCGGTGTATGAATGTGTGTGTGAATGGGTGAATGCAATGTACAATCTATGTAAAGTGCCTTGGATAAAGGCGCTATATAAATGCAGCATTTACCATATTCACACAGCGGCCATTTTGTTCTTATGTAATACCCCCCTTCTCCACCCTCCGCCCTCGCCACTTCTGTGCCTTGAGAGACAATCGTTCATGTCCACACAAAACACAAACGGGCCCTCCCTCCCTCTGCCGTACAAGTACCACAACAGAATCCTCAAACCGAGCCGATGTGTCTCTTTAAGAAACCTGCATCGCATCAGCTGTCAAGGGGGCTCTTAAGGAGCTCCATAAAAAACACTATTACAATAGTAGTAGTATCAGCGTGGTATCACAGCAGTAGCACAGTTCCATTGTTATGGGGAAACCAAGCTGAGAACAATGTGTTCCCTGGCCAGAGATGAAATACTAGTTCTACATGTGACACACATTGATACTGAGCCAGACGGAGAGCTGCCGAAGCAGAAGCCCTCTCGGTTCGTTTTTTCCTTCTTTTTTATTCGCGTTGTCTTCCTAAGAAAAAGGAAATAAAAAAATTAACTCCCCGAGCGTTGTCGGCTTCAGCTCGCAGCCGCTGCGTTCTGGGAAAGGCGAGGTCACCGGTTCATCCGTCAGAGGCTTCTTCATTGACGGATGGCACTCAGTGCAACGCGGCGCCCAATCCGCTGTAACCCTAACTGCTGAAAAAGGGCCTTCGCAGGCAGGGAAATAAATAAATAAACAGCGACATCAAAGGGATGTTCAAAAAGAAAAACAAAGCCTGCACACGGTCGTTCGCAGACACACACACACACACACACAAACGTGCGCCCACGTACACAACGGCTCGCTCGTGCACATCCGGAGTGAGAGAGAAGAGAAGAGAGAGGCAGAGGAGGGAAAAAAATACAAAGGCCTACACATACACATAGTTTACTCTCCGATGACACCCAGCTTGAGGAAAATATAGACAAAACAAAACAAGAGTGGCGAAAATTGGAGTGTTTGATGGTTCAATATTCAGTCTGAACGGCCTCAATAATGAAGATGAGTCCATAAACACGGCTGGCGTGTTCTTCTCATCACTAAGTCTTCTTTAAAGTAACATGTGTCCTTGGCCTTCGTGTGTCTGCTGAAGATTACATTTGTAAACTAAGTGGTCTTCATCGTCCCCTTTCAGAAGGGTTATGACTCCTTGGTGCGCTATCCATATTTTCCAAAACTAGAGGTTCACAGTTCACACTGCTGATCCGAGCAATATATCCGAGTCATAGTGTTGGGGGCTTGTCCAGTATCTCTGTCCATTTTCTGCGCCTTTATGGAGATATCTGTATACAGTTCTTGTCCCTTTGATGCCCATATTTGGAGATCCCTGATGTCATCGGTATTATGGCCATATACTGGAATGCCGATATATGGGCATATTGGTCTGATTGGCCGGTTCTGGACAACATTATTCCAACTACTTGATGGCGGATACCGCACTCCCTTGAGTCCTTGCCGCTGCGCGTGCCGGGTTTGAAGTCGGTCGGTCCCATTATATGCACATGACCATATTATATTGGCCATATATGGAGAATGGAGATCACTGATGTCATCAGTATGCCCATATATGGGCCCTTTGTGTGCCCATAATTGACTGCTGCACAGGATAGCGAAAAAAGCAGATCGACAAGCTCACAACGTGTCGTGATGCGGCGCTTTGTGAGCTTGCAGATCAGCTATATTCTCGATTCATTGTCCAACAAGCTATACTATAGGGCAGTGGTTCTCAAAGTGGGGCCAAGGGACTTTCAGGGTGCCTTACTCATTGTCTGCCCGGAGTATGAGTTAAGGGGTCCTAGAAATGCAAAGGTTTGAGAACCACCAGTAAGCTATAGGTGGTTGAACCAGACCTTGACAAACAGAGGCTCCAGAGAATGTGGTCATATCCATAGACATAGAAACGTATACGCCTCCTTTGGCTCTTGGACGTGGGTATCCCGAGAGGAGGCAAGCTTTTGTGGTCACAGAAGCTTCCTCATGCTTCACAGAGCGGAGTAGGCAGCCGCAAAGCAGCAACTGGATGGAACTTGCCAGACACTCAGATAGTTGGATTTGTGAAATAAATAGTCTTTACTGCAGTTTAAACAGGTCCCTAGTAAAGCAAAATCGGTGGCAATTGAGTGGCAGCGACGCAGCATGCCTTCCGCACTTCCGCTTGACTTCCGCACTTCACTTGACTTCCGCCTTACAGTGCAATACGCATCGCTCCAATAAACTGCAGCAGCCAATGAGGCATCTATGTTTTTCTATGGTCATATCCACATGGTCATATCTGGTCATATATCCACTGACCAGAACGCTACGCAGAACGCTATCTGACTGTAAGTGGGTGGAGTAAGTGGGCGGACTGTGTGGAACCCAGATTATGATGGACACCAAACAAACCACACAGTTTGTTTGAGTTCCTGCAGGCAATGTCTAATGGGATTACAGCTGAATACCAGTAGGCCTAAACTGGAGACAGAAAACTAGCAGAAAGTGAAAGAATTGAGCATGAGGCAACATTAAGAAATCCTACTGTGTGTGTGTGTGTGTGTGTGTGTGTGTGTGTGTGTGTGTGTGTGTGTGTGTGTGTGTGTGTGTGTGTGTGTGTGTGTGTGTGTGTGTGTGTGTGTGTGTCTGTGTGTGTGTGTGTGTGTGTGTGTGTGTGTGTGTGTGTGCGCACAACCATGCACTGACACAAGTAAAGTTTTAGTTCTAGAAAGTCTTACCTTTCTAAGACCTGGAGGACATTGTCCAAAATGAGTCTAGGTAATTGTGTTTGGTCTCAGCCTTACAAAACGCACAAAAATTGATTGTCTTTTCCGCCCGTGCAATGAAATGCTACGGTGTAGTTGTTGTTCAGATACAAGCTAAGTTGGACTCGTCAACTTTCTTCACCCTCTTAATTGATTTCCTCGCTTTACGAACTCTGGTTTCGCTTTCGTTTAAAACAATGGAAATAAATAAAGAAACAAATAAAGTAAAGCGTAACATGATGACTGTATGTGCATCTTCTGGAGCTCACCACCAACGACTCGAGGCAATCATCTCAGACTGACCGTGTTCGTCTCACTTTTCCAATTGCCGTGGATCTCAGTTACGTGTTATTGTCTCCACAGTAGTGGATATTGGCAACGCGGAGGTCCGGGTAGTTTGAAAAGGCCTTGAGATACTCTGCAGGGGCTAAACCCTATGAAATATTAGGGGTGTGCGTGCGTGCGTGCGTGCGTGCGTGCGTGCGTGCGTGCGTGCGTGCGTGCGTGCGTGCGTGCGTGCGTGCGTGCGTGCGTGCGTGCGTGCGTGCACTGTGCACATGTGGAGCAGCGCTTGACGTCGAAGGTTGTGGTTGAGGTTGTGTCAGCTCCCCCTAAACCGAACCAAACCAAAACAAACTGCCTGGCCCCAGTGGCGCACTCGTAAAATCTGAAAAGTGGACCGCGGTATAGCTTCCATTGTAAAAGCATACTATTAACTCTCTTATCCCCCCAAAACACACACACCCTCTCTCTCTCTCCTTGTATTATTTACACACATGCTCTCTCTATCCTGCATGCACCGTCTTGGCTCCCCTAGAATTAATCGGCTTCATTCTCAGACCCCCCCCCATCTTTCTAGAATACTTCTTTACTCTCTTCTTTTATTTTTTTACATCTCGATTTTTCCATGCAAATCAAACCTTCTCATCTATTTCTCTCCTCTTCCTTTTTTGTGTTCTTTTCTCCTTGGTTTCCGCTTACGTATAATCAGCTCGTGTGTGTGTGTGTGTGTGTGTGTGTGCGTGTGTGTGTGTGTGTGTGTGTGTGTGTGTGTGTGTGCGTGTGCGTGTGTGTGTGCGTGTGCGTGCGCGTGCGTGTGTGTGCGTGTGTGTGTACATGTGTGCGTGCGTGCGAGAGATTGTGTGTGTTTGCATTACTATACTTGTGAGGACCAAATGTCACCACAAGTATAGTAGGCTGTAGAATATGAGAAATAGACATGAAGAAAAACAAATGCTTTTACTATGGTTTAAAGCAGGGATTTTCAACAGATTGTGAACGAGGGACCACCACCCTGACTTAGAATCAACTATGCACTGTTGTGTTACTAATCATTTCCTAATAACTCAACCAGACAATCCAGTGCAGTCCTCTTCAGATTCTAACTCCCTTTTTCTGTTGAATTTCTTGACTCCAACTTGTCAGTAAATGACGGTCATCATAGGTCATTATAGGTCATTATAGGTCATTCACTTCACAGAGAGATTTTTGAGTGGTGCAAACCACTCCAACAACTGGCTTTGTACCCGTGTTTGTTCGTACCAAAAAAACGAGCATGGTTGCTATGGTTAGCAACCAAAAAAACGAGCATGGTTGCTATGGTTAGTATGTGACGTCACTGCACCACTCAGTTCACACGGGTGTGATTTTCTTTTATATAAACAAATACTACATTACTAAATGCAAGGTCAGGGACCACGTGCAATACCTTCACGATTTGGCTTTGTGTGTTTCGCCCGTGACGTCATGTGTGTGGCCTTTTATGACGAATTTTCTCCCGTATATCAAAGTCAATGGCCAAGTCAATGGAAAATGATGTAAGTGTGTGACTTCATTATCATACATGTTCATTGTGATTAAAGGCGCCCCTCACTTTTGAGGAGCGCTAGCCCCTCCTATATACAGGTTTAATGTTTGTTTAAAAACGCCATTGACAATGAAGGGAAAATTCATGTCATATTGTCAATCATTATGTCATATTGTCTCTTTATTGTTAATGGCATTTAATGTTTGTGTTGGCACCATTTGTTTTACATCACCATTACATCACCTAATCAACATGAGTTAGACTTTAACAGTCTGTTTCTAGCAAAAATGTTACTAATTTGTCAGCAGTAATGCATTTGCGTTTTCTTGCAGTAAGTTGATTCTTCAGATTTGTTTATTTTTCAAACAGTTCTTATATGAAAATATATAAATATGTGTGCACAGTTTCACCGCAATCGGACACTGCGTTTATGTTGTACAAAACGGGCCACTCCTGAAAACGTTGGAGGCCAATCTTAGCCAATCAGGATGGAATATGAGAAATCAAACAGATCCGTCTTGATCACGTGACTAGTATAGAGTCATGATCATCGAGTCGGCCTCCTGGTGGCGCTATAAAGAGCAGATGTGAAAAATACAGGGCAAAGGTTTTTCCTTGGCCTCTAGGGAGTGGGCCAGTTATAGCGCCACCATGAGGCTGAGGTGAATGGTTTCAAGTGGCATTTCTTCCTCTGCCTAGTGGGAATGTGTGTGCAGAATTTCACGGAAATCACATGAGGTGTGAGTCCTGCAAACTTTGCAAGCCAATCTTAGCCGATCAGGATGGAGTGAAAAATCTGGAAGACCCGTTTCATTTAATGGCTATAGAGAGACTGTGTACCAATTTGTGTGATGTTTGGACAAAATCTGTAGGTGTAGGCCTACTGTCAAAAAAAGTGTTTTGCAAATATCTGCCTCCCCATGGTGCTATAACAGGCCCATGTGAAAATTGGGGCAGAGGTTCAGCTCTGGCATCCAGGGAGTGTGTGTGCAGAGACGGACGGACCAGACGGAGTGCAAAACATACTCTTAGACATACAATTAGACATTTATAAGTTTAGGTTTATGGGTTGGAAATAGTCAAATAGAGATGATTCGTACTTGGTTGTGTGTCAGTGTGCAGCGATGCATTGTGAGCTTGTAGATCTGCCATTTTTCGGCTTTAGACTTATGCTTGAAAATGGCAAAATGTATTAAAAAAACATTCATATAATGGCTGACCTAAAATTTGGATGTCCTCACAACTATAGTAATATAAACTGTGTTTGTGCACGCGCGCGTGTGTGTGCGTGTGTGTGTGTGTGCATGTGCGCGTGTGTGTGTGTGTGTGTGTGTGTGTGTGTGTGTGTGCATGTGCGCGCGTGTGTGTGTGCGTGTGTGTGCGCGCGTGCATGTGTCAGGGCGGTCGGTGAGCTGGGCTACAGACTGTTTAGTACAGTTGAAAGAGCACATCAGACTTCCTCCCTGCTCGCTCTGAGGGCTGATAATACGGCCCCCTTCTCACCTGTTAGGAGCTAGTGAGCCGGCGCTACCTCCCTTTAAATGAACTTCACAGGGGGAGGCAGATTGACAGGAACACAGCCAAGGCCGCCATGTTTGACTGGCGGTCCTGTCAAGGTGAACCCGAAGGTGCTCTCTGAGGCACCGCGCCACTTTCCACTACGCTGAACTGATTGGCTTTTAATGGTTCGGTAATGACCAAAACAAGCCCCACCCTCAGACACACACACACATAGTATGCACTATGCACACACTAACAAGACTACTTGTCTTTAGCCATGGATTCAAAACCAAAAATCTGAGTGCCATTTTTTAAAGTCTAATTTTGAAGGCGGCAGTGGCTCAGGGGTAGAGTGGCCGGTAGAGCGGTCGAATGGGAATTGTGAGGTTCCCAGTTCGATCCAGGGCTCTCCCAGAGTTAGTGTGAATGTGGCCTTGAGCAAAGTCTCTGAACCCCTAATTGCTCCCGATGTGCAGGTTGGTGCCTTGCATGGGTTCTCTGTGTGTGTGCAATGTGTGCGTGAACAATCTAAGTAAAGCGCTTTGGATAAAAGCGCTATATAAATGCACCATTTTCCATTTATTTACGGTGGACATCAGTTGGGTCTCCCCTATTAGTTTTTCTTGCTTTGTTGGTATTAATCTTTGTTTCAAAGTGTGAGGGGAAAATGTGAGGCTGAGCCTGGTAACTGTTTAAGAAAGCATTAGCAGTGCATGCTCTTGTCTTTCCTCCTCTGACAGATGCTGCATAGTAATAAAGGCAAGGGGAACCTTAATAGCCTGTATGATGACACTTTATCTATAGTTTGTGCATATAATCACCACACTAAAGGGGGTGACCCCGGGGCACGGGTTCACCCATTGACACTTGACATCTTTATAATTAACTGGGAAGGTCTAATCTCTCCCTTCAAATGACGCGTGGCCACATTCCATTTAATATGCTTATAAGCACTATGTATTATTCAAATATGCAGATCAGGCGCTGTTGGAAAACAGACTTTTTGACACCGATTTTTCTGTGGCGCCGTGGTGGGGTATAGAGGGCCACTGGTAGACCTGCAAGGAGCACGGAGCATCACGCCCTCTGAAATTTTCATTTGCTAGGAAGATGACAAAAGTTTTCTTCTGCACTTATTTGTGCCCACATCCCAGTGTTCCATTTCCACGCAGTTTCTCTCCGAAGTGAATTTGTCTAGAGTAGAGTCTAGGGAAAAATAGCATCACTGAATAAAAAAAATATTCACAGTATCTAAAATGCACTTGACCTGTACTGTAAAACCGAAGACTGGAACATTTCTCCGGCCCTCATTACCCTTTATAAAACGCCAATCTGACCCGCATTCAGGTTGGCGTCCTCATGAGACCAAAAAAATGCCCCTCGTGGATTTTTTGGGAAGGTTTTTTTTTTAATAGTTCTTGGTCTGAGATGTTTGAACGAGGCGTCCACCTTTAGACTGAGCAAACCAATGGAGCTTTTTATGGATGCAGGCTCTAACAGGGGCTGAGAGAAAGACACTCTTATGTTCACTTTTGGCTTGAGTTACTTTTGAGAGGGGCTGGTGGTCACTTGGTCGGAGGCTTCAGTGAGCCGGTAACCGCTACACGAAGCCCTTCATTCCTCACCGGAGCCTTTCAGCTGCCGTCGTAGCGCCCGCTGGCCACATGCACAACCCTGAATATCCTCTCGACTCCAGACGAGGATTAAGTGAAAAAAGGTGGAGTTGGACTCTTCACCTCCTTCCTGCTTGTTATGAAGAGTAAAGTTAAGCGTCTGCCTCTGTGCCATGGCTGTGGTTTGCTCTTTAAAGACATCTGTGAGAAGACATTCATTTCAGCCTGACCTGCCATGGATTTATTCTCTTGTTAGTCTGAACAGTTTCAAATCCTGACCCGTGACCCGAAGCAAAAGGAAAACAAAAGGAAAAAAGAAGCTTTCTCTGAAATATGAAACATTGGAATGAAAACTGTTTCTTTTGTTATTCATGTCTGTGATGTACAAGTTTCCTTATAACGATATTTATGCTTTTATTGTCTGGAAATAATAGAATTATGGGAAGATAAAGGTTGAAATAATATTCAGTGTATCTTCAACACAAGCTTTATCATTTTAATGAATGACTTGGCTGTATGGTAGCCTACTAATTATTGTCCTATAAAACAACAAGTACCAAGTAATATTTGATTGCCTTGCATGTTGACTTGCTGATCGAGGAATGTAAGCATGTTTGACTGTAATTCCCAGTACACAGAAAGTCAGTCAACCTGTCGCCAAAAAAGCCAAATATAAATTTGTTATTAGAGAGGTTTGCAGTGTTTGCAAACTTTGTTTGAAGCTGATGTCATATTCAGAATAGCTATCTATAAATGCACCACGTCTCTGTGTGTAATGTGTACTCTGTACGTCTGTAATCCACGTAACTCGAGAATCGTTCGCCCCACCGACTTCAAATTTGACAGTGTCGAGTCCTTCGGATAGCCGGTTGTCCAGAACCAGCACAAAATACTCTCCCCACGCTCTGGACAGGGCCCCTGCATCACAATGAGGATCTGACATCTGCATAGACTCCATATTTGGGCATGTCTGTTAAAGACCTCCATATATAGGCATAAAAGGGACACATGCAGACATAATTACTGAGTGGGGCATTCATTTCCAACTTGCATCGTTCCAAGTAGACCAGTGCCCAAATGGCACCGCTCTAGTTCTATAAAAATCTATGCATGCTGAACTCTGCTGTGAGATAACCTGTCCTGCTTTTCCCAGACTACACCAAGATTGTATCCTCATGTCACCTCGATCTGTGTGTTGGTTAAAACAATATTGAACCGAAATAGTAAAATGTCCTTCGGAAAAAACCTCCATTGGACCCTCAAATTGTCTCTCCCCCTCTCATGCAAGTAATTGACAATATATAAAGTCACAACACAACTTTGATGAGGCAGTATTCCTTTGTTTTAAAAATATAAGATATCTTTTCTGCATTTGACCTGGATTTATATAGTTTGCTATTTAAAATGTGTTTTTATTATGTATACGTATCAGTCATCGCAAGTTCGCAACATATTTATCGTCACTGTTTGCTGGTTTTCAAATTACTAGTAAAAATACATTTGCATTTCATTTTCAACTGGGTGTCAAGGGGAATTTGGGACCACATGCACGCATACTGTTGGCAACACTTTTCTGTTTCCTTGCCATAAAATAGGATTTCTTTTCATCAGATGTTGACACAATATATGCCGCATAACTGTTGTTTAGACAAATACACAAGGTGTCCTTGAATATAGTACAGTTCCCTTTTCAGGACAGAAACTCGTTGTTTTCAGAGAGTGGACAGAAACTGTCCACTCTCAATTCCGCAGATACCAAAATTCTAACATATTTCCCCCCCGTTTTTAGATGGTCTTTAAAAATTGATAAAGGGCTAGAGTCAGAAACGGACCTTGTGTCAAAGCCGAAGAGGCAAACGAAAACAAATAAACACCACCACCCCCCTGCCCTCCTCTCCCCTCAGCCTCCACAGTAGCCTAACATACACTATATAGATCGGCAAAATGCTATTTGGGCTCCATGGACCGATATCGACCATGAATCGACGTGTCTTTTTGTGTTCCTTAAAGGATGTAAACATTTGTAAATCAGCGTTCGCATGTGTCGAGGCGTATCAGGTTTCTTCCAGCCCTTCTCCTGTCTGCTGGGGGTATATTGAGTGTGCTATTGTTGATCTGGGGGCCTGAAATCCTCCCATGCCCTCGCTGCTGCCTGGAGCCTGCCCCTAGCCTCTCCACCACCTCCTGCTGTGATCTATCTCCCTCTCTCTCTCTCTCTCCCTCTCTCTCTCTCTCTCTCTCTCCCACTCCCTGCCCATCTTCATCTATCGCTCTGTCTACCGTCTATCTCTCCTCACCGTGTCCCCTTTTAACTGGACGCTGTTATTTCTTCTTTGTTTTCGACCGCTCCGCTCCTCTTCCAGCCCTTTGTTATTCGACCTGTGCTTATTTCACCTGCATTTGATTCCTCGTTTAGTGCTATGAAGCTCTCCCTTTCTTTGTCTTCCCTTTCTATGCCTTTTGTGGGTGAGTTTAATTTCCACTGGCATGCATCTCTCTTGCACCAGCAGACCACAGCGTCTGTTTTTTATCCTATACACAGATGAATGGTCCCTATACAGATGTCGTGATTGTTTCTCGATGCAGTCGACATCACCTGTTGACGTCGTCCGTTTTAAGACTCTTCTCCCTGTTGAACAAAAAATATATGCAAATGTGCTTATTTGCACAGTAAAATTGGGCTCTTTTCAGGAGATGTAAATATGGATGAGAATGAAAAACAAAGACCAGATGTAACAGTACATACTGTAATCCAGAGGCCGCCCGCCTCCGTATTACACCTAAAGCTAAACGGAGGTGTTCTCTATTGTGGTTGGTTTGTAAGGTACGAACAATGTATATGTATCGTACTGCGGTCATTGATGCCTCCATTAGCAGCCCAGTGGGAACAAGTTGGAGTCTATCTTATTTATGCTTTCACCGTTGTCTTTTGTTTATCTCCTGTCACCTTTTGACCTGACTTCTACACTGTTTTGTTTTACGTGAGTTCTCCGAACCATGTTGAAATGGCTATAAGTTATTGAAACGGATGAAGAGAGACAAAGGTAGATTTGTTGCAAGATCTTGTACAGCATATTTGTCCACACAGTATTTATGTTATCTTTGGCAATACATAAAATTGTCATCCCATAGGGTTTTCTGTTGGCTGCCATGATGTCAGGTCACACCTGTGCATATTACCGCCAAATAAAACAAAATGAGAAATTCAGATTCAGGATGTCCATGACATGCGGGTGAGGCACGCGTTTGCAGGCAGCAGAAAGGCAAAATGGAAAATGACTGCATTCCTGACACAGGCTGAGAATGTACCATCCTACCCTCTTGATTCCTTCCTTTCCTCTCCGCTGGCATCCATGTTGGATGAATTAGTTGTTTTTCTCACATCCACCTGTTGTTTTTCATGGGGGCTTCAGTGGAAGCCTTTTGTGTGTGTGACACAGCTTATAATGTCACATAGACTAACATGGGATCGGTTGTGTGATATTTGACTGAGCCCAAAATAAACAAGTTTTGAAATATTTCCTGTCACCCACAGACGATGACAGTGTCACCTGGGTTTTATATTTTGGTTGCTTTTGGCACCTCCTGTTGTTGTCCAGGCTCCCTGTGACTGAATCACAAAATAATCTGTCTTGGTGTTTTTGGAAGAGCCATGTTAAAGCCTTAGCCTGCCATAAAATACGGAGTCCGTGCATTGCTATTTTTAACTTTTTGCTGATTTTCGGTCCTGTCCCTACAGTTTGGATGTACCATTTTACTGCCATCCAGCCATTTTGTTTTAGCTCCTAAATGTCACAAGCAAAATAATTCCTTTCTTTTTTTTCTTCTTTGTCCAGTGCTTTCCTCCTCTCTGCTCTCTATCGTGTTTCTCTCCCTCGCGTTCTCTCTATTTCTTTCCAAGCCCTGTGGATTGTCACCGTTATTTGCCAAATATAGCCTGACAAAGAAGAAGTGGGATTTTTTACTGATTGAAGATCAAAGTGGCAAAGTCTCCTCCTCGAAGCCCGCCCCTTCTATTAGCGGCCCCTAAGAACAGAGGAAAACATCAATTTCTCTCACATCAATGGCGGCTTCATAATCAATTGAAAAAGACACTTGTATGGGGATGCAAATCTTATCTTTGTCTTATTAGGGCTTTTAGAAGATGCATGTCGGGATTTAATGTTACGAAATAAAAGGGGGTCGCGTTTTTTTTTTTAATCTAAAGATGCAGAGGCATTAGTAATGGTCGAAATCAAAGCCGAGAGCCGTTAGTAATTACTGGAGGAGTTTGCCTATCCTTTATTAATATTGATCAAATATACTGTGATCTGATCTCTGGGCTTATGTGATGCATTTGGAAGGTGGTTAATGAACACAAAATGGAACATGGCACTCGGTTTCTCCCCCTCGAGTTAGTCCAAAGTACGGCCTGTGATCGAAGGTCGGTTTTATTCCTGTTGATGTTTTCAAACATGCAGGCAGCAACTGTTAAACCACTTTCAACCTGGCATCCCTATTTTGGGCATGTCGTTTCAGGTGAAAGTTGTCCAAACGGGTTAGAAATAATCTGCATTGCGATGCGACACGCTGCGAATTACATTTTAGATTGTATTGTATTTGCTATTTTTACCTACAGTATACATACTGTAGGGCTTAAATTGTTAGATCTAGTCAGGGTGAAACCACTCCATTGTCCTCCTCTGTGGTTTCAGAGAGCGACACCATTATTATTATTTTTTTATGATTTGTACTTTGTACTATTTGTACTCATTTTCTTTTGTATATGAAACATTGACAGACATAGACAAAACACAACCAAAGAAATGCATAACAAAACAAACACATAACAAAACAAAACAAAACAATATAACAGAGATGCACAGAAATATCCCGCAGTCCACCCCAGCCCCAATTCCAGACATATTCCTTCAGTGTATTTTTCTAAAGTTGCAGCCCGTTCAGAGCTCACTCAGAGCCAGAAACTAATCAGAGTCCTGATACGTGCATATGGTAAAAGCCCCATTTTAAGTCATAGTCGTCCATCCTATTGAGCAGCCTGTATGACGAGAGCGACACCATTATTACGACTAAGTGTAAAGCAGATGCTGCGTTCAGAGCTTGTAGATAGCGTGTTTTCGACATGCAACACCGTCGTACGACAGCGTATCATTTAAGCACTCTTCTCACCTCAGCTGTGTAGGTTAGTGGTTCTCAACCTCTGGGTATACATTATTATACGGTAAGCAAAAAATTTATAAAATAGCCGATCTAAGCTCACAACGACTTGCAATGTGAGGCGGTGTGAGCTTGTAGATCACAATAAAAAAAGCTTGAAATTTTCACAATATTTATCTGTGGAGTCAAACAAACCTCAACTCCTACAATTCCAAGTGCTTATCAGGGTGGGGAGGGGGTCCTCAGTTCAATTATATATATTTTTTGGGGGGTCACGTACGGCCAGAACCACTGGTGTAGGTGATCAAATAATGCGGCACCGCGTGCACTTTACAGCGATTGCCTCCTCGCCTCTCACCACAGAATGTCGGTGAAAGGCAGTCGTGTCAAAGGGGATTCACCACCATTGAACTGGTGGTGATGCGTATTGCCCCAAGTAAGGCATTGTCCTCAAGGCCTAGCACTCGACACCAAACGCAGCGATGCGTGCAGTCACAAAGGAACGGAGGAGGATCACAGAACCATGGCGAGTTTGTAATGTAAATAAGCCTGTAACTCAAAAATGCATCGCCAGCAAGGGTACCATTTCTGCACGGCACGTACGTCCCAATGCGTAGAACACTTTACTAGCGTTAAATGATACTTATGTGGCAACAAAAGTCATCGTTTTTCATGCCCTGGAATACATACTGTGTACAGTACACAGGGTGCTTAATCCATTGAGACCTGGAACGCATCCATGTCACGTTAGCGTTTAACCACATTAACCATTAACCCATTTTGGGGCGGGAACCCCTTTTGGTGTTTTAAACATTGTTATAATTTAGCTATTGAAAAATAGCAGATCTACAAGCTCATAGCGCGCCACCGAGTGGCGCGCTATGAACTTGTAGATCTGCTATTTTTGAAAAATCGTTAAAATGTGCCTCAAATCTTTCCGAAAATTGTCATGATTTAGAAAACCTTTTTTTTTTAAATTTCGACGTCAGGCCTGAATGGGTTAAAACCGAGAATTCATTAATATTTGTTTTCATTGAAATTCACATATCGAAATCCTGCAGCTATGAACACAGGAAACAAAAGAGTGAGACAGAGCTGTGGAGCCACTCGTGTGGAAAACATTGATCGCTGCTTGCTTGAAGCCTTCAGGAATATATTGGACCTAAAAACTTGAGGCCAATTGATTTTTCTGCATTAATTTCTCAATTAGGAGCCTAGTTAGAAGACCATAAAGGGTCGATCTGCCAAAGAATGAACTCAGTCAAAAGCCTTGTTGGTACATACACACATACTGTGTGTGCATGTGCACGCTTGTGTGCTTTTGTTTCTACATACTGTACAACACAAAATCTTTAACCTTTGCAGCTACTGTGATATGATATCATTTTCAGGAGAAAAGACTTCTTCAGGGATGGTCGATATTTGAACTAACTGCCCTTAAACTACACGCATCCCACCACCATAGCCCTGCATAAAAAGAAAATGCCAACTAATTTACAGTATAAGCAGCCCTGGACGCTCCTGTGTGTCAGGTTGATTAAGTTATGACACATAATGTGTGGTTTGATATATGTTGCTATAATAATAATGATATAATTGTTGTGGAGTAAAAAAGTACAATATTTGCCTCCGAGATGTAGTGGAGTAGATGTACAAAGTACCCAAGTAAAGTAAACGTACCTCAAAACTGTATTTAAATTAGTTAACTTCCTTACCATAAGACCTGATTGTATAAATTCAGTTAAACCTGTTTAACCTGTATATGCACCTGTTTGAGGTACTTATGTATTATGATCATCAATAGAGAAGAGAGGCAGATATCTCCCCTTGTGTGTATTGTACGTATATTGTCTTGTCTTGTTTTGTTTTGTTTTCGGTTGTATGTATTGTCAATTGTCAGTCAATTGTATGTTCGATTAAAATTCAATAAAACGTAAATAAAAAAAAAAAAAATGAGTTAACTTCCACCAGTTCCTATAGTGGTTTTCAGTGCCTTGCTCAAAGGTCTGACAATATGTTATTTTCAGCTGAGAAACACTTCTCGCTCTTAATTGAATTCGTCGCTCAGATTTCATTACTGGAGTTCTGGGTGTTAATCGGGACCGTCACTGGTTCAAAACATCCTCTCACCATCTTAATCGTCCTGCTTCTCTGCCTCTCATATTTCCTATCAGTCTGCATTGTAATGCTATATCTAATAAAGTAGAGACTTCATGGAACTGATGGTAACATCTTCCTTTTATAATGGCTGGAATTCTGGTATTCTGGTGGCATAGACCTCATTATGTTCAAATCAGGTTCGTTTCCTGAATTGTTTCCCATCTCTCCGTTGTATTTTCCAGGACTTTGATTGATTTTATTGCGCCCTTAAAGAACTTTGACCTCTGCATTGAACCCATCCTAAGGAGCAGCAGCCACTGTGCACTGCAGCACTCGGGGACCAACTCCAGTGGGTCCCAGTAATGCCAGTACCTTGGACAATGGCTCTGGCATTAGTATGCACCTATAGCATGCATGTCTTTTGGCGTAGGACATTGTCTTAAACATAACATCTGTGGGTTAGAAGAGTTATTCTACTTAATAATCTGGTAAATACCCACTCTTACAAGGTCAACAAGATTTCCCCCCCGTTGCACCAACGTCACATAATAATAAAGACAGGTATGCAACTACATTCATGTCAGACTTTGCATTCACTGTAACCTGCCTGCGCACGACTTAACCTTGGACAATATGCAGGTCCCTTTTGGCCCCCGTTGTACAAAGAGCGTTGTTTCTCATTCATCCTGTGTGTGCATGCGCCCATCTGCCATGCTGCTAATCATAAACATAGCCCAATGTGGTATCTCTCATTTGCATTGAGAGGAAACTCATTTGACCCAAGGTTACGGCACTATTGTCTCCGCCATTAATGTGTATGAATGTACAGCATTAAAGACACAATTGTTTCCTTGTGCTAAAGCAGTTCTAAAGACCAAACAGTGAAGGAGAACCAGCTGCTACTTTATAACCCAACAAACAGAGCAGCATCGGGTTTGAATGGAGAAATAAGGAGTAGGTGTTATGTTAGATAAGGTTTTAATGTCTTTGATTTCCCACAGTGATGCTGTGATAATGAACTAAAGTACTACTTAACTAAAGTGTTTTGAACCACAGATAATATCTTATTATTATAAATAATATGACGGTTTCATTGTACCAAGTGAGACTGTGGGAGAAGATGTAACTTATGTAAAAATATATATGTACAAATAATAATATACAGTATATGCATGGCAAATCGTCCTCTAATATCAAAATGTACACACACACACACACACACACACACACACACACATACACACACACAACATACACACACACACACACACACACACACACACACACACACACACACACACACACACACACACACACACACACACACACACACACACACACACAACCCATACTTGTAACAACAGTAAGACACCTTAAATACACACACACAACATACACACACGCACACACACACACACACACACACACACACACACACACACACACACACACACAACCCATACTTGTAACAACAGTAAGACACCTTAAAAGCGAGAAGCAACCGCAGGGCTGAGACACTCTACCGGGATAATGTCACTTCATTATGTCAGCACTACAGCGGAGCGGACAGATCCTGATGTCACTCGCTCATCCCCTGGTCCAAATGACAAAAGCGATCTTTATAATCTTAAAGGACCACTTCACCACTTTTCAACCTATCTTCATATAATAGGTCCTCACTAATAATCATGATAAAATGGCACGATTTTTTTCTACTCAGTCTTTGTCTCATAGGAGGGCTGTGGTCAGTTTAGAAACCATCTTCCAGTGACATCATCATTAGGCAGATTTTTTTTTTAAACAAGATTTTCATTATCGTGAGAACGATGGCTTCCATTTTCGCATTGCAACTTTTCAGGACTAGAAAGCCTGCAGTTTCTATTAGCTTGGATTCCCCATCGATGATGTCACTGGAAGATGGTTTCTGAACTGCCCACAGCCCTCCTATGAGACACAGACAGAGTAGAAAAAAATTGCGCACAAATTGCGCACAAAATTAGGCACAAACCAACTATTTTATAAGAACAATATTGATGTAACTAAGAGATTCGACGAGTTGGCTATATTTTATAGGCACAGATTAATAAGGAATAAGCAAAGGTCCTGATGCAACATGTCCTGGTTTAATGCGGGGTCGCTTAGTGCTCCGCTGTGTGTTACTCTGGAGCTGAAACTGTGGAGCTGTGTGTGTGTGTGTGTGTGTGTGTGTGTGTGTGTGTGTGTGTGTGTGTGTGTGCAGGCAAAGCGAGTACAGTGTGACAGCTTAGCGTTTCAGGCAAGCGTAACGGAAGTGAGCGTAATGGAAGTGCATTACAGGCAAGCACTCTCTATGGTTGGCCCATAGAAAGCTATGGAAGCACTACAGGCAAAGCGAGTACAGGAAGTGCGTGACAGCTTCCTGCACGTTTTCATGCGGTCGCAGTTACTATGAAAACTTTCAACCCGCCAATCTTAAATCGGACATGTCATCCTAGGTGAGAACTTTCACATATTTTCTAAAAATTTCGAAAATTGGGGAAAATAGCAGAGCTATAACCTCGAAATTGTAGATGGACACATTTAGGCTATTGGCTATGACAACGTAGCTCACACAGGATCAGAGAGGTCATCTTGTCCCACTTTTATCACAGGCACTATTCTCTAGGAAGATGAGGACCTTGTCCCGCTTCCTTCTCTTTTTTGTTTATTGACAATGCAAAGTTTGCAAACATCAGAATACAAAATTACAGATTTTTATTTTATTAAACAAGACAAACTGAAAAACTAAACTGGAGAAACCCCCCCCCCCCCAAACCAACCCCCACCCCAACCCCAGAAAGGTAAACTACACAGCTTTCATTCCGCTTCCTTCTCTGTCTCTTCTTTTCCTTTCTCTTTTCTCACAACAGGGTCTCTTGCTTCCTGTTTGCCACCAAGGAGAAGACCCCCCCCCCCCCCCACACACACACACACACACACACACACACACACACACACACACACACACACACACAAGGGTGAAAGGGCTTCCTCCTTGATGAAGCAGGTGGTGTGTGTCAAGACCATCATTATGAAGTGAAGCAGTCTCCTCCATGGTGGGCCTTTTCACATTGGTGTTTATTCGTGCGAATCAAAGGTTCAAATCAGTAAAAGTCAACCAAAGATGTCGCTTCGCAACATCAACTGCTCTGGCATTTTGGTCAGAATGTGTCAGCCAAATATCTATCATGATTGATTTGTAGTGGTTGGTCCATTGATACTATTCCTTCCACGGTATTAAAAAGGTATAATTAGTGGGATTTGTTGTTTGCGCTTATGACCAGAAATGTCCCAAACAAAGTAATACAAGAACATACAGGCAGAAGAAAGGGACACCGCTGTCCGCCACACGGGTCATAAAAATCACACCCGTGTGAACTGAGTGGTGTAAGGTCTTATATAGCCTGATCAGCTGTGGTCTGACGTAATGTCTGACGTAATGAAATCACACCCGGGTGAACTGGGTGACCGTAGCAACCATGCTCATTTTTTGGTACGAACAGACAGACAGACAGACAGACACGTAAACTAACAAAGCCAGTCGTAGGAGTGGTTTACACCACTCAAAAATTATGGAGTGGGGTTATTGAGGGACGATAGCCCCTCGATTAATGTTTGTTTTTAGTTCAATGTTTGTTTTAAAAACGCCATTGACAATGAAGGGAAATTTACGTCATATTGTCCGTCATTACGTCATATTGTCTCTTTATTGTTAATGGCATTTAATGTTTGTGTTGGCATCGTTTGTTTTACATCACCATTACATCACCTAATCAACATGAGTAAAGGTCATTACACACTGGCGAATTAGCGACGCGAATTATTCGTGCGAATAATTCGCCTTTTTTTAAAACCAATTGAAGTCAATGCAAGCTTCCACATCAGTGGCGAATGTGCGAATGTGCGAAAATGCGACCGTTTTCGCTCTTTATTTGTTCGCTCCGGTGTTCGCTCCGGTGTCGAATTTTTTATTCGCGTCGCTAATTCGCCAGTGAGTAATGACCTTTAGACTTTAATATATTAGCGCCCCTCACTTCACACAGGTGTGATTTGTGTTGTCTATACATTGTCTTAGTTTTTTACTACTTGTTCTTCTACTTGCTATACCTTACATTTTTTTGTGTGAGATCGAACGTTGAACATATTGTATACTAGTACTAATACTATAACAGGGATGAGCTATGGCAGAAGAACGTCCCAATTAATCCCAGAGGTCAAGCATCATAGTGTCTTACTAGCCTGGGCAGCATTCCATTTCGGGTTTATGATCCGGTCGGGAGCGGATGGTAACTTTCGTCATGTTGTAGTCAATGATTTCATTTGTAGTCATCTGGCAGGAAGCCACAAGACGGAATCAGTACTATGAATGGCGGAATTCTCATTCCGCCTTGTCGATTCCTTCCTGATGACTACAAAACAAGACTACAACATGACATAAATTACCATCCACTCCAGACCGGTTCACATGGCAATTTTGGAACACAGACCAGGCTTTCCTCCGAGGTGGAAAGCCTGGTGACGCGAGGGTAGTGTCTTAACCAGATGCTGTGTATTAACTAAGTACAAGCCTGATTGTGGGGCTTACCTGATGGTGGAGCCAGTTCGTACACTTCCCATATTCTGTTTGTAAATCAAAGACCTGAATTTCGTTGCAGCTCCTGTCATGTCTACTACTCCATACCTGTCTATCCTCTCCAATCCTTTCGTAATTCTTTCTATGTCCCTGGTATATGGGTCGAGCCCGTCTCACTATCCGGGTTGCATATCTCTTTGATAAAGGAGATTCTGCCTAAATAGAAATATCGTCTGGTTAATGCATTCATTGTAAAGTCTGGGTTGGGGAAAGAATACCAATGCAAGGCAGTGCTATACCGCTGACCTTTAGCTAACATTTAGCAGTCAGCGGAGGCTTGGCTCACCTCTCCGTGCAAGGCGCTGGCCGTGACAGACAGGTGAACGCGTGTGTGTGTTTGTGTGTCTCGGCCAGCGAGGCCACAATGACTGGCTGACCACAGACAGCTGAGCGGTACATAGCTTACCTCGCCTCTCAGGTGGATTCCATGTTCAGGGAGTTCAGGACTTGCCCGCGACACTGATTAATGGCTATCACATCCATTCCTGAAAAAGGCCTGCCTTGTTTGTTTTGGAGGCGCGCAGAGACAGCTCACTGGGTCGGTCTAATACGGTTCCCACGATGCCGTACTCTTCGGGAGGCCGGATGAGTTCTGGAGACGGCCAGCTCTCGCTCGAGGCCAATACCTACAGAGATATGAAAAGCAACGAGTCGTCATTAATCACCGGGTGTCTGACCTGTTCCTCGCACTCCTCGGTCTACTTCTGGGATTCTTCTAAGTAAAAAACAACCAGACTTCTATAATATGCTGCTATGAGCAGATTGAACCAGTATTTTGGTGATTGATTCATAAGCTTCCAATCTAATGAGATGATTGCGGAATGAATGTTTTTTTTTGTATTATTTGAACAACATAGCAGACTGACAGGCCATTGTGATTTATTCTTAAAGCTGGATTTGTCTAATATTCCAGTATTTGTACAGGGGTGCAAAGCATACCGGTATCCAGAAAAGTAGAATTCATCATGCAAATGAAGCTAGTTGCATTTTGCATGTTTCTTTATGGTATTTCCTCCACAGACGGGCACCCACAAACACACAAATGCATGCAAATTACCTCACCTCACCATGCTTTCTGCAGTACCGAGATTTAGCTTGTAGATTGACTATTTTTTAAATAGGGCCTTAAGTGGTTAATTTAATTCATAATATATTTTTGTAAGTTTGGGTGCCAAGAGACAATTCCTAGAAATGTAGTGAGTACAAAGAAACAAGTCCTAACTGCTCCTGATCAGCAGGTTGCTGCCTTGCATGATTTCCTCTGCTGTGGGTGAATGTGTGTAATGCATATGGTAAACCACTTTGAAGAAAATGGCACCAGGGAAATGCAGACTATCTATCTATCTATCTATCTATCTATCTATCTATCTATCTATCTATCTATCTATCTATCTATCTATCTATCTATCTATCTATCTATCTATCTATCTATCTATCTATCTATCTATCTATCTATCTATCTATCTATCTATCTATCTATCTATAAATTGTGTGAAGTCTCTGTGCCCCCTTTTTTAGGGATATCAATCTTCACCAATTAGGTACACATGATCTTGGGAGTCATGACGATAAGCGTGCCCACCAGACATAGAGAGACAGAGAGTGAGATGGATGCTCTTACAAGGCCCCCTGGTGCACTGGTGAAAATGTATCGCATGTCCTGTCGTGCGATATGTCGTGCAAGAGTGGTGCATTGAATGTGTAGTCAGTGCATTGTGACAACATTGTTCCCGGAAACGGAATTAAACACTTAAAAACCATTGCTTGATACAAGGGAGATGTCTGCCGTCTGATTGGCTTTTACTCTAATGAAAAAAGGACATCATGGACAGGTCTTGCATAATCAGGTTAATCCAAATGTATCTCTCCTTTGCTGTCCTTAACACAATGATGGAAACCATTAGAAAACATGTCATTATAGATAACCACGGAATTATTCCATTGATAGAGCTAATCTGAGCTACACTGCAAACTGGCTAAACAAGTCTAACAGCCCCTCTCCATACAATCGAGCTTAATGTTACTATTGGCTAAATGCAAAAGGAAGGATGAATGCAAAAATGAAGGACAAATGCCAAGTTTGACTTGTTAAAAAAGAGACAGAATATATCAACGGGATCTGGCATAAATCAAGCCACACTTACTATATTAAATAGGCACATATTGTTACTGGGAGAAAAAGACTGACCCCATAATATGCTAATAAGCTGTAGAATCCATTTAGCAGGCACGGTTAGGAACGCGGAGGCAGTGTGGGTAATTAAATGTTTGCAAACGGCGAACATGTGCGCTGGCACCTTCTCCCTTGCTTGAGGTTCAGCTCCATGGTTATTGAGACCATTACAGCTCCTTCCCTCACATTACGAGATCTTGGCCAGAAATAGTGGTCGATATATGTCAGAGTCACTTATTCACTGACTGTCAGCACAGAAAGTTTTAAATTCTTCCCGTTTAATTGTTTAACATTTACAACACTGGAATAGTTCTGACAACATTGCACGACTTTAAACGTAATTGAATAACCCATGCAAAATGTCCCTAGGGGACAATAAAGTATGCTCTATCTATCTCATACCATATTTATTTAACCAGCTATTCAAAGAAAGTTGACCACAAAACAGCGGCATAAGTGGTAATATTAGGTTGGCAGACAAAATCACATTTAGCTATTTAGTATGTGGATATAAGAATTGAGAAAAAAAATTGAGGGGCGCTAGCCCCTCCTATGCCCAGCTTTGATTGGCTGATCACCCCATAGCGATGATTTGATTGGCTGAGCATAGTATATATTGTATATATATAGTATATATTGAGGATAAAAAGGTCAGAAAAGTGAAGACACCAAAAGTGATTGGCCGGATTGACATTTGTTATGATTTGATTGGCTGAGCACGGAATGTGATGTATGATGATAAGAGCGCCCCTCAGTCACTTCACACGAGTGTGATTTATGTATTATAAAATAGCTATACATTTAATATCATAAAGTGAGTGACAGTGTGCCAGTAAGAAAAGGCACTATCTTCCGGACCATACAAAGCTAGTGTGACACTTAAAGGGGATATTTCACTTTAAAAATAACTTTTGGTCATATATATCACATATTTGATATTCATGTTAGCTGCCCCGCCCCCTTCCTATACAAACCCATTATAACTTCAAACTCCATTTTAACCATGATAGATTCATCGAAAACATGAACATCCACCCTTTTTTCTGGTGACTGATACTGACTCCTAATACATGAGGGGGCAGTGCTTTTTCATTTACAGTTTTAATTTATTTTTAATCATTCTTTTTGATTTTTAGAGCTGTGCCGGAGTAGGTTGTTTTCCAAAAGAATTATTAGAAGGAGGGAGACCCGCACACTGCCACTCTGCTGCTTTGTCGCCGACGCACCTGCTGTTATTAGTAAGTCGAGTGTGCGGAAGTCTCTCCCCAAAAGAATTATTAAAAAATAAACGAAAACATTAAATGAAAAAGCACTGCCCCATACGTATTAGAAGGACATTGGCCCGGTTTCCCAAAGGACACCTCTTACACCATGGTGTAAGAAATGGTGTTGCACATGCTCAGTTGCTCCTCTAGGCCGCACACAGAAGCCTGTGAACATAGACATTCCATGCATAGATGTGCCACGCAATGGTAGGCCTCAGGTCTACCATTCTGAAATTTTATTTAATAATATTTGGACTGCTGGACAGCTGACAGTAGGCTCTCTTTACTCTTAAAAAAAGAGGGAAAAAAATAATAATAATATATATATATATATAATTAAATTACATGTTCAGAATAGTAGACCTGAGGCCTACCATACCAGGCCTCAGGCCTGAGGCCTGATGTCTACCATTGCGTGGCACATCTATGCATGGAATGTCTATGTTCACAGGCTTCTGTGTGCGGCCTAGAGGAGCAACTGAGCATGTGCAACACCACTTCTTACACCATGGTGTAAGAGGTGTCCTTTGGGAAACCGGGCCAATATCAGTCAACAGAAAAAAGGTCTGGTGTTTTGAATCTATCATGGTTAAAATGGAGTTTGAAGTTATAATGGGTTTGTATAGAAAGGGGGTGAGGCAGCTAAAAGGAATATCAAATATCTAAATATTGAATGGAGCAACTTACAAACTGTCTGGGGTGTTCACATAAGCCTGAGTGGACGATAAAATGACCAAAAGTTTTTTTGAAAGTGAAATATCCCTTTAAGCTAAGACTTAGCTTAACTACCAAATTGTAGTATCTATTCATGTTTTGGTAATGCACAGAATTAATTAATTAATTAATTCATTCATTCATTCATTCATTCATTCATTCATTCATTCAAGACTAGCCTAGTAGTTATAGTGCTTAAAGGTGGTGTAAGTGAAAATGTTTTGTTAAAATAAGTGTTACATGTAAACAGTTTGTTGTGTTTATTCACTATTCACTCTGGCCCCTTTTCCACTCAAAATAACTCTAGAACTGGTTCCGTTCTAGATTCTTGGAACCAGCTGACATTTTTTTGGTTCCAGTTCTGAACCAATTCATTTTCAATGGAAACATTCTGAACTGGTTCAATATGAGGTGGGAACCGAAGCGGTTCAACCCCGGTGGGAAAGGAGCCTCTGTGTCTCAGAAGAGGGCTGTGAACAGTTCCGAAGGTTCATTCTGAACTGTCCACAGCCCTCCTCTGAGATACACGCCGAGTAGGCATAAATGGCACCTTATTTTAATGAGCATTAGTGAGGAGGACCAATAGGTTGAAAGTGGTCGTTTAAGCTATAAAACTACAACAAATTATCTCCACAGAAAGATGTGGGGAGAATTTGTTCTTTGGATTTTCAAGAAGCAATTTTGAGTCAATCAATCAATCAATCAATCAATCAATCAATCAATCAATCAATCAATCAATCAATTAGACCTACCACATGACTTGCTATTAGCTTTTAAACTATAGCCTAGGATTGACAATTTGTGTCGCTATTAGGACTATAACTGAATCCACAATATATAAAGCTTATTCAGTCATCCTATTCAAACAATACATACTGGCAAATCAACATTACTATATAGACACTTATCTGGAAAGGCTTAATTATTGTTCCAGGTTTTAGAATGCCTATAACTATTTATAATGTTTGGTTTATCGCCTATATGGAATCAGTTAAAAGATGGTCTTACCAATACTGCATGAAGTGTATTGAATACGATTATGAAATCTTCGTTACAATCAGACCACAAACATTATAGTCAAATAATAAGGCATGTGGCATCACATGATATTTGTTGTATATTTTGTTGTATGCCATTTTGTTGTATTTTTTTCTCCCCTTACATAGTTTCCCATAACTAATTATTGTGTGTGTGTCAATGTTGGCTGAGCTCAGATGTATATGTGTTATATTATAATTATTATTGTTTTTGAGGGGCGCTAGCCCCTCCTATGCCCAGCTTTGTGTGTGTGTGTGTGTGTGTGTGTGTGTGTGTGTGTGTGTGTGTGTGTGTGTGTGTGTGTGTGTGTGTGTGTGTGTGTGTGTGTGTGTGTGTGTGTGTGTGTGTGTGTGTGTGTACCCCATATAGCAATGGCTGAGGGCTTAAAAGGTGAGGATAAAACATTGGACAGAAAGTGAGGACGCCAAAAGTGATTGGCCAGAATGTGATGATGTATGATGATAAGAGCGGCCCTCACTTCACACAAGTGTGATTTTTATTATTATTATGATTATTATTATCATCATCATCATCATCGTATTCTAATCTACTGTATGTGATGCTTTATGAACAGAGTTTAGTGTCCCAACTGTTGTTCTCTTATTGTTTTTGTGTCTGCACTGATTGCCTATTTAGATAGATGCTATTTATGTTATGTAGGCGTATGTATGTGTGTACTTGATCACATATGCTATAGGGTGTGATTTGTTCTCTCGTTCACGGATGCCATGTTATTTAGATATTATGTTATTTAGATACAGTAAATGCTAGGTCTTATGCCGACTTACTTTGTAGCACGTATACTTTACTTAGCACTCTAATTACTGGACCACCCTGTTGTTGGTTGACTATTATGGCTCATGCCGCTTACTCCGACCTTGTACTTTGTTAAGACGCTCTGGATAAGAATGTCTGCTAAAAGCTTAAATTGCAAATCGATGACAGTAAAAGGTACATAGCCTAAAGACACGGAAAAACGGAAGAATAATCCTCGGAAAAAGAAAATCAGAGGGGAATTAGATGTGAATAGTAAAAGGATATCGCTGAAACAACAGGAAATAATGTACACACTGCTCTGTTAGCTCAAACATCAGCCTAATAAAAAGGTCTCTTAGATCAGCATCAGCAGGACGAGCCAGCATCAGAGGTAGGTGCCACCAGTGCAGGCATGATAGCACGCTGCCAGCAGCCCCAGTGAACTCTCAGGCACCTGCTGAGGCAATCCAGGGAGAGGCCAGCTTGGAACTCCTCTGCTTTGGTCTGGTCTGTGTGGGCTCAGGTTTGTAGGGCTACGAGCGGCGGGGAGCCTCTTCTTCCACTGCCTGCCTGCCTCCGCACGCACACACGCACGCACACCTACACACACACACACACACACACACACACACACACACACACACACATACACACACACGCACACGCACACGCACACACACTGGATGATAACCCTGATACAGCATCCCTTTTCCTCCACAGTCTCCTCTCCTCTTCCCGTCCCCTCCCCTCCCCTCCCTGACACTGATGGGTTGGTTGCACTGAGATAACACAAACATAGCTGTCACCTAGTCGGACTTCGAAATTAGACCAGGAACCGTTTAGCAGTGTTAAAGGGTTTTCAAAGTAAAACCCCTGTGTGTGTGTGTGTGTGTGTGTGTGTGTGTGTGTGTGTGTGTGTGTGTGTGTGTGTGTGTGTGTGTGTGTGTGTGTGTGTGTGTGTGCACGCGTGTGTGCGCACTCATGTGTGCGCACTCGTGTGCGTGCGTGCAGCGGAGGGGACAGACAGACAGACAGACAGACAGACAGACATACAGACAGACAGACAGACACAGACAGACAGACAGACAGACAGACAGACAGACAGACAGACAGACAGACAGACAGACAGACAGACAGACAGACAGACAGACAGATTCACATGCCTTATCACTGCTCCACAGTGCACACCATCCCTCATGCTATTTGACAACAGTGCAGTGAGAGTAGCATATTATAATGATCGCTGTATCTATTCCTCTGTCTGTACTATTCCACATTTTAATACAATTACTTTCACAATTAACAATTATAGTTATTATTTAGGAGAAAGAAATAGGAAAACATAATGTGATTTCAGATGGGTGCTTCAAAGACAGGAACCATTTTGCAACAAAGTAGAATTCCACCTTGGTTCATGCTGCATTTCTTACATTTGTGTTTGTGGTTGATTTTAGGGATGCTCCATCATATGCTGGTTCTAAAAGAAACAGCATTTACTGGGCTGACAAGATAAGGCTACTGAATCATAGGTACTAAGCTAACCTCATAGGTGCACGCACACACACTCCTTACGTATACTTAGTGAGCGAGCACACACACACACACACACACACACACACACACACACACACACACACACACACGTACGTATGTGCGTGCACAACAGCCCCCCCCCCCCCCCACACACACACAGTCCCTATTGTACATGCAGACAATTATTCTGACATTAAGAGATATTTGTGTGTGTGTCTGTGTGTGTGTGTGTGTGTGTGTGTGTGTGTGTGTGTGTGTGTGTGTGTGTGTGTGTGTGTGTGTGTGTGTGTGTGTGTTAAATATCACATGAAAGGGCTTCATTCAGAACATGCATCATGGTGAACATTTTATAATAAATGCAATATTTCTGTATTTTTCCAATTCCCTTTTACATTTCATGTTTTAGACTATATTAATCTATGTGAGCATAATATTCACACCAATCATGCCGACATATAGGCCTATTTGATCACGTCTGACATGTGTCAGGAAATTAAGTAGTGCTCTATGTCAAATGAGCAAACAAAAGAGAACAAAGGAAGAGAACAGGTTTCTTTTTGCAGACACGTAGCTTGAGCATACCTTGTTGTCTTATAGCAAAATGCTATTTGCTCAATGACATTTTCTATTTAGGCTACGGTAGTGTTTATATGTAGCATAGCATCTGGGAAATAAAAATAAAGGAATAAATCAAGAAAATGTGCTTTATTTTTTTTTTGTTTTTTACACCTGCTACTACCTATCTGTGACTGGCTAACATATAGTTCTTCTTATTAGCCACGTTTCTATTAGAATAATAAACATTCACTATGAAAATGTATACACCAGTTATGTATTATTGAGAAAGGAGAGAGTGGAGGGGAAAAAAGCCCTTGCTGTCAGTGAAGAATTCAGGTTGATCTCAGAGGACATCACACCTGTCAAAGCCGGGCAAGGATGGAACCAGAATTCACAATAATAACCCTGCTGAGAAAAACAATATAAAATGTTAAGATATATCACGATAAATGATTTCATGCACCAAAATGAATACACCCCTGAATTGAAACTATGACAATAAATATTAAAAAGAGAACAAGCATTGTTTAATAATAATAATAATAATAATAATAATAATAATAATAATATCACAGCTGGAAAAAAAAAGATGCAGGAGAACATAAATCTGAAAAATGGCTACACCAATAAATGCATGGTTAATTGTGGTAGTCGAGAATGCCACATAAAACAGGTTAAAACGCAGCCCCCTAAGGGAAGGACTCTGCATGTATTTTTATTGGAGACCGCCCATATGATGCGTTAAATCCACTTTCTTTCCCCCCTTTTTTGCAAATAACTCCTCTCTTGCTCTTGCTATTGCATTCACTGTGCTGCTTCCCCCACAAAAACTAATTCCCCTTCTTTTCCTCTTTCCTTTGCCTTCACTTTTGCTTTTCCACCGCAGTTACTTCGCCCGCCCGTCTCTCTCTCTCTCTCTCTCTCTCCCTCCCTCCCTCTCTCTCTCGCGCTCTCTCTCTCTCTCTCTCTCACCATCCCTCCCCTCTCTCGCGCTCTCTCTTCCCCCCTCTCTCTCTCTCTCCTATTTATGAAAACGTCACTTCAAGTCCCTCCCTGTTTGAATCTCATTAGTTTCTTGTGTGTGTATGGGAGAGTGTGTGTGCGTGCGTGTGTTTCTCTCTCTCCCTGTCAATAATCCCGAATCCAGACTCTCTCTATTTCCATCCCCTCTTCTCTCTCTCTATCTATCTGTCAATCAGCGCCGCCTTTGAACTGAAAACCCACTCCGACCAACTTCAACTCCACTCCATCCGAGCTGCTTCAAGCTCCGTCTCCGGTCTTTTTCCTGCCAAGATATTCCCCCTCTTTTCTCTTTTTTTGTGAGGTGTTTTTTTTGTTATTAAACCAACCACCAGTGCTGTGGAAAACGCCAAATAATACAGACCCTTAAACTTTTTTTTTCTCTTAAAAAACTGGAGATTCTAGATCAGCGCGGTGATCAAGGGTTCTCTACAAAACTTTTAGTTGAGGGGTTGTTGTTTTTTGGTGGTTGCTTTGCTGCTGCTGCTGCTGTTGCTGCTGCTGGTAGGGGAAAATGCCGCAGCTGAACGGCGGTGGAGGGGATGACCTGGGTGCCAACGACGAGATGATCTCCTTCAAAGACGAAGGGGAACAGGAGGAGAAGATCTCCGAGAACTCCTCGGCAGAAAGGGATTTAGCGGACGTCAAGTCGTCGCTCGTAAACGAAACGGAAACAAATCAAAACAGCTCGTCGGATTCAGAGGTAAGTTTTGGTGTTCTCCCTCTGGAAGTGCAGAGCGAGAGAGAGACGCCGGGATCCGGGGAGATCGATCGTCCGCTACTGGGTCTTTTTTTTTTAGAGGCTCTCTTCCCCGCTTTTTAAGGCTTTTTTTGTTAAAAAGCGGCTTTGCGTAAAACGTTGGAAGCAACGGCAACATGAGAGCAAAGTTGTGATCCTTGTCAACACTGCTACATTGTAACGCAATCCCTGTGTTTCATTGCATTTCAAGGCGGAAAGACGGCCTCCGCCTAGATCTGAAACTTTCCGAGACAAAACGAGAGAAAGTTTAGAGGAGGGTGAGTTTCTGCTTTTATTTCTTGTTCACTCATGAATCCTAAAGACATTTTTCCCTCACATCGTGGCATTATGTGTTGGATTTTTTTGTAACCCTCTGGATTATGCATTAAAAAAAAAGTTTTCAAGGCACTTGTAAAAGTTTACTTCTTTTCTGTCTCCCCCCCACCGCCATGTTAGCTGCGAAAAGGCAAGATGGAGGGCTGTTCAAGAGCCCACCGTACCCCGGCTACCCGTTTATAATGATCCCCGATCTCACAAGTCCCTACCTCCCCAATGGATCACTTTCACCCACAGCACGCACAGTAAGTTGATTTATTTATTTACAACCTAGAATGTATGTAAACACTCGACACACGCACGCACACACACACACGTCACACACACACCCCCACACACGCACACACACACACACACACACACACACACACACACAACCACACGCGCACGCACGCGCGTGTCCCTGCGCGGCTGCAAGAGTTAAAAAAGAAAACGCAGACATCCAAGTTTCGCAACTCCTTATGAAGAGAGTGTAGTTGGAATGGCATGCATCATGCCCGCCCGCATGCAATGCATGCCCCCCTGCACCGCTGCGTGTCATGTACAGTAATGCATGCATGCACACATGCAAGGCTGGCTGGCTGGCTGACTGTAGACTGCTGGTGGTTTCCTTTCCCATCCCTCTCACTGCACTAGGAAAAATATTTTTATTTTGCTGGCATGCATGTGCAGATGAGAAAAAAAATCAAAAAGAAAATCAATTTGACTGATTTTATTATCGTTTTGACACAATTAAAATAAAAGTATAGAATAAATACAACATGTAATATTTAAACAAACAGTAGCCATTATTAATATTATTCACGTTATTATTACTAGAATTTATTTTGTTCGTGTTTTCTGTAGGCTTATATTACAAGCTATTTGTGTGTTTTTTTTTAACCCTCTGGCTTGAGTTTATTTTAACAACCTCATCTAAAATGCATTTATTTTACTCAATAGCTCAAATGCATGCCGTCATTCACCAAGGCTTTCTAATGACACTGGCTATTGTAAGCAGTGTAAAGGAATCTCACAAAAGCACTGTCAGTGTTACAATAATAATAAAAATCAATATGCTAATTAGCTCATTGAAGTAATTTGCATGTGTCAAAATGTATTATGACATTATGTAAGTGTGTGTGTCAAAATTTGACACAGTTTCAAAGCATGCACACAGAATTTTGTGTATGAAACATTTCCCCCCATGGATAGGTAATTATATATGTATACTATTATTAATTTATAGAATGGAAATTTATAGAATGGAAATTATAGTGTAACATTAGGATTGTATGGGCATTATCTGCTTCTAAAGAGGAATCCATTGCCTTGTAGGAGAAAAAAGCATGTGTAATATAAAGCCTTATTTATAAATAAATTCATGTTATTTATTTAGACGCAATCGGTTCTGCTGTAATTATGCGCACTTACTCATTTGCTCAGCACCTCAGCAGTCCCACTGGGTGATGGGCAAATCCTTAAACAGCATAATTTTCTCAAGCACAAGTATTTTTACCCTCTTTTTTTTTATTTTTAATGGTTGCAATTACAAGTCTCCGCTTTAGGACCTGTCATCTCCTTTTACAAGGTTAAGGCAAAGACCACGCATTAGGAAATACGATCATCGTCCAACCCCCCCCCCCCCCCCCCCCCCACACACACACACACACCAACACCACTACCCACCCACCCCTGATGAAACTGATATTTGTTTCTTCAATTTGTGTGTGTGTGTGTGTGTTCTGTGCACACCTTGAAAATATACTGCATAACTGTGTGACACATAACACGTCTCTTTTGTCTCACGCGCAATCTCTGTCTTTTGAATTCAGTACAATCACATCGATTCCCATGTAAAAAGACACATTTTGCAACGTGCAAGGGTTCCTTTGACATGCCTCTGGGTTCATTTTTTTGTTTTTTTTGTTTTAAGTTTATTGTGTGTCTTTTCCCAGCATATGCATGAACAAGGACATTTTGCCATCCTTTCTCTATTACTCAGGGAAGCCTTGTTAAAGGGTACCAGCTGGTATGTTGGATTAGTCACTCATTATGCTCATCAGCACTGACATACGCGCACATTCACAGTGACACATGGATTTTCCACGAACACACTCGCTTGTTTGAATGGTTGGGCTTTCTAGTTTTCCTTTTTGAGATCACCTCGCGACTGTGTGTCCAGTCAGTGCAAGTTCTTCGTGAGGTTTTCTTGCTGCGTGCTTATGCAGCACTTAACATGTGCAGTGAGTGATGTACCATCACTGCATGGTGCACTGCTGCGGTGAGACAAATGCTGACCTTCGCTATCCCCAAATCCACCCCCTGGCACAGGTCTTTTTTGTTGGAAGTTAATTCAGAAATGAAATATTAATTTTCTCATTCATTCTCTGGTCTTTGTTTTCTGTTTAGTGCACCACTGTGACCGTACGCTATTATATCACATGGTTGCCTTTTGACGCCGCTATCCTTAATGGTGTTCACGGGTAATGCCAGCAGCAAATATAATAGCCCACATCGAATAAGTGAGTTGTGTGGTATTTTTTTTACGGTAAGCTGCAAAGCAAGGACCCCGACAGTATGATCTGAAATTAAGCATTGTATTATTGTTTATAATATGAAACAGCCCTTTTTTTTGTAGCTTCACAGATGCACTTTAATTTTGAGCTCGGGAGAGCAGGGCTCTTCCTCTTGAGCTTGCAGTGTTCTGACTGGCTCCCACCGTCTTTGGCACCCCATGTGTCCAGCCATCAGGGCTTTGAAGTCAGCGGTCGCTGTAATATAAATGTATTAGACTTAAAGCTAGCATAAATAATTCACCTGGACATTGATTAGCTGTCTTTGCTCCCTAACGCATCACAAGGGCTACTGAATATGACTGGTAGAATTGTTCCAATGAGAAGAAATGACTTTCTCTTTCTTGTAAAGGAGGGCTTTGAAACCGGCTGCTTTTCCCTTCAGTTATTTATTTATTTTACTTTTTTTTTCTCGCTTTTTGTTGCCGGTTTGGCTGATGCTGCATTATTATTGTACGATTAGTATTCCAAGCTTTAGGTCCTTGTATTTTCTTATTTAGAATTACATTTTTGTAATCTTGTATCAGTAATTTATTTAATGATTATTGATTAATTCATGTTTTGGTATGTCTTTTAGCATTGTATCAAATATACAGGGTATCTCCAAGGGACGAAATTCAAATTAATTTAATTTTTTTCACTTAGCTGGTCGTGATCCTGATCTATGTGGACGTTTTACCGTGTTCCCTGCAAAATCTTTGTTATTGCATGACTTGAGGGGGTGAAAAAGAAAATCCTCCGTGTGGCAGTTACCATAATTTGTCTGACCTCTGGGAGCCATAACAAGTGAGAATTAGTTTTTCCTACCACCTAAGTCTGAGGAGGCTCACAATTTAGTATCATTTAGCAATTTGACGTGACGCTGTGCCCGGGATTTAAAAGCCCTCCTGCCCTCGTCTCCTATGTCTAAACCTTGCACAAAGGCCTGCTGGATCACTGGGAACAGGTTGAATTGGTGTAGTGGTCTGACTAGCTCACCCCGGGTTCCCTTTTTGGTTCTCACTCATTCCTTATCTCCCCATTCCTTCTATCTCTCTCTCTGTGTCTCTCATTCTCTCACTTCTCTCCTCTTGTTTTCTGCCATTGCTAACCTGGGGCTTGTGGGAAAGGCGACGGGTTAACTCCGGTTGCTGTGGGCTAACATCACACCTCAACAGGTCTGGGGAGATGGGAGACAGGAGGGAGAGAGAGAGAGAGAAGGGGCTCCGGGGGCGGCCAGCTCTCTGGCATCGGGGCTGCAGGGCCGTAAATCCACCGGCTTTATTTACTGCCTTTCGGACTTATGAATGTTAAGATATTTGACGCCACCCCTGGCCCCATAATTCCCCAGGCCTGCAGACTTTTGGCAGAGGTTTTGAGTTTCGACGTATAATTACGAGTAGTTTAAAAAAGAACAAAAAGGGGGGTGGGGTGAGGGTTGGGGGTGGCCGGTGGATGAGCGCAACACCCAGCATCCACTGGCTGTACTGTGTAGACGGCTCCCAAAACCCATGGCGATTTTATTTTAACAACAACGCTGTCGGAAGGCATTGTGCTCTTTAAACAATAGCGTTTTCTCCCTCTTCCTCTCTTTGTGTGAGTTGTATTTTTGTGGCCGGTGTTTCTCCTGTTATGAACGATCCACTATGTTAAAAAAATAATTTCACTTTCATATACGATAGCTGACTCTTTTTGAGGTGTGTGTGTGTGTGTGTGTGTGTGTGTGTGTGTGTGTGTGTGTGTGTGTGTGTGTGTGTGTGTGTGTGTGTGTGTGTGTGTGTGTGTGTGTGTGTGTGTGTGTGTGTGTGTGTGTGTGTGTGTGTGTGTGTGTGTGTGAGAAATGGTGGATTTTATGACAAGATTAAGGAAATGAACATCCATTGTGCTGTAGCTGCAGATTTGTCTAGCAGTGTGAGTGTAACACCACCTTCCTTTGTGCTTATTCACACTGAGCTCTGGGCCCACATCGTCTAATTGACACAGACAGTATCTCCTTAAACACGTTAAGAGCATAAGCATAACAATGGTATATCATATGGATTATGTGTGTTCCACAATCTAAATGGATTCTGGGTGCGGACTGAGGGGAAAGATAGTTCTAATGCGGATTTAAGGGGGATAGGAACCCAGCACCTTATCAAATTGGCTTTACATGTTAATGGGGCCTAATTGGTGTCCGCGGGGGGTTTGTGGCGCAACGCGGTCACATTTTGTGCCTCTCCCCGCGAAATGCGCTCCGAATTTACTTGGGAGGTTGCGCTCCCTTTGTCTTGCAAATCACTTTTGTTTACAAAGTATGGTGGTGGAAGCAGTCGTCTCCTCTCCTCCTTCCATTGCTGTTTCTCTCATCCCATGCAGGGAGAAGGGAAAGAAAAGGACTCTATTTTTCTTTTACTCGATAAACAGCTATAAAAAAAAAGTGCAATCTGTTTTGGATTTGAGGGAGTTAAGTTGGGGAGGGGGGGTGTGCATGTGAGTCGGGTAAAGTTTGGCACCATTAAACAAAAATTGGGGCCTGCTAGACATTAGCGGCGCGCAGCACATTCTCGGAGCTTAATTAGTCCGAACTGTAATTGTTCATGGTCTGCCAATAGGAGTAATGCTCAGGAAAAGTGGAGTTGCGCTAAATCGGCCCAGGGTTTTTAAAACAATAAATCACTCGCATATTTGTGCCATGATTCAGATAGAGGCTCGACCTCTCCCATCTCGACATGTGGTAAATTGTAAAGTCAATGAATCGCAGATGTAGGGGAAGGGGGGGGGGGGGGGGGGTGGTGTGAGAGAGAGAGTGTGAGAGAGAGAGAGAGGGGGGGGGCAGTACAGTAAGGTTTTGTTAGTGCCTAGTGAATGAATGGAAAAGATTTACGCAGTAAATATTTACAGAGATGTATATATTTTTTTCTTCCTCTCGTGCAGCTGAGCTTCATTGTGTGATGATGTTGGCATGCTGGGATGTGTGAAACGCTCACAGAGACCCCGTGATCCGTTATGCTGTTTTAAACAGCAACACGAGCGCGCGAGAAAAAAAAAATACTATACGAGTCCATCACGTTTGTGGGCGTGTTTCTAATTAGATATTTAACTAGTGTGATGGGAGTAGCAGTTCCCTGGTGGGAGGCTGAGCTGGGTTTGGGTGTAGCTCTAGCGTTTAGCTGCACATTCAACCTCCGGCTAGACGCTGGGCCTTTTTCTGTTTCTTTCACTCCACATTAATTAAATCAGAGAGGCCATTGTTCTTTGTGTCGTAACTCCATTGCGGTATCTAGATTTAGTTTTGTTTGTTGAAAGCAACAGCTATGTTATTTTTGACGGCTGTGAATGTAGGATGTGTATTTTTTGTCAGAAGTGCGACTGGTAAAAGCCAGTAGTTCTGAGTTTCTGTGAATACAATTTCACCTTCCCCTGGACTGGCTTTCCTCCTGGGTCAGTGAACCACCGCACTGCACTGTCTGTGTAAGGAGGGGAAAAAACTGCATTAGCTTAGCAGCTGTGCACGGGTGCCCCCCCCCCCAACCCCCATATACACACCCCTCCCCCATGTCCCCCCTTCCCATAGAGCTCAACACAAAGATGGTACTGTACATCTGGAATGCAACTTTTGTCATCTGTTAAATATAGGCTAGTTCTGCAGCAGGCCCAAAGGACTTGGGGCACCCTGAAACATGGAAATCAAATTATTTCCTGGATGTGCACGTGCGTGTCTGTGTTCGTGCACACATGTGTGTATCTTTTTGCATATAGGCGCCAGATTAATTTTTACCTAATGCATTTGCACAACCCATTAGTGCTTTTGATGTAATCAATTAAAAGCACAGTGTATCGACTTTGGTTAAGTTTAATTTAATTATTTTCAATTATGTTCATTCAAAGATAAGGCACATGGCACGTTTCTGTTTTGAATCATAAGGTGTTTTTTTGTCTTCACAGTCTTCACAGTCTTTGGAAGAGTTTAACATGAATCCAGCCCAACCCCACTCCCCAGTCCCCACATTTGAAAGTCCTTACGAATAACAAGCCTTTTTTTCCCCCTCCTTCCTGAATTGCAAAGGGAAGTTACTGCAGCTCTGCATAGTTGTTCCATTCATCACCTTTAAAGCCGTATTTATACTTAGTAGCACACCGGTGTCCCACACCAAAATTAGCTTATCTACAAGCTCGCAACAGATCGCAGTGCGCCATGTTGTGAGCTTGTAGATCGTCTATTTTCGGTGCGGAACACCCACATGCACAACTCAGGCTTAAGTGGCCCTTGATACAAATGCACATGCTGGCACAGCAGCAGGGGCTGGTAGCTAGGCTGCGTTTTCCTCTCACGTCACCAGCCAATAGACTGGACCCACAGCGTCAATAATGTTCAGATTATGGCGATTTGGAATGAAGTGCAAGTTTTTTGAGAGATAAGCGATAACATTGAGCGACGTGGTCACGGCGGATTTGAATTATTACATTTGCGCCACAGCTTAAAAGATAAACGTTGAGGCGACTATTGATCGCATGTTTGGATTTAAGCAGCTCGTTATGAGTAAGGTTTATCAGGCGGGGGCATCGTTGGGGAAATGTGGAAATGTCACCTTGGAACAATCGGACATATTCATCCACTATGAATAATTTAAGTTGATTCATGGGAATATTTATAAATGAACATGCGCTGTTGATTTGATATATTTAATCACAGGTTTTAGCAAGAGAATTCACTAAATGTTGCAGTTGCATTAAGAAGAACGATTGAGGTTGTAGTTAAACTTGAAAACTTGATCTTGATTTTCTTCTTCTTCTTCATCATCTTCTTCTTTTGTGGATGTTCATATTTCTTTAAGCCCATTCATAATGTGCTCCTAGTCCTCCAGCAGTCTGCGGTCTTCTCCAGCAGAGTGGGAGGGAATGCACTGGGCGGGTGCGGACTGGACAGGGGGGGGGGGGGGGGCAGGGGGGGGGGTGTTGTGCAGCGGGAAATTTGTCCAGAACTCTGTGTGTGTGGGAGGGGGGGTTACTGTGTGTGTGTGGGAGGGGGGTTACACAAAGGCGGGCTGAATAGGCTGCATAATTGCTGTTAATGCCGGGGCAATGAGAGCAGCGACAGTTCCTGGTTAGGTGTCCAAACAATAGTAGCCCTGGGCGGCACATTTATCTTCCTTAAAACACAAAACAAAAAGACAACCACTGAGAGGGAAACGTGTGGGGGCCAGTTTATTGCCCTGCTGGAAGAACAGGCAATGTCATGTGAAGCCTAATTTATAGTCCATCGTATACAATGATGTTACTTGCAGAAAATAACTGATATTAATTAAAGCTAAATGCTGCTCCTTTTCGTTCTAGAAGTAGGCCAACGGCTTCTGCTGCTTAACCAATCAGCCCTTCTCATACCACCATGGTGGTTCCCTCCACGTTCCCCCTCTGCCTCGTCATCAGAAAGTTGACCTTAACAAACTCTGGGTGAGAGGGCCGCACGACACCGGAGGAATTCTGGCTGTGCTGGCCCGCGTTGTTTAGATTGTAGAGTGTGTTTGGGCAGGGTCAAAGTGCAATGCAGTGCTGCTTTTTTTGCCAGGAGCTTCTCCTCCCTCAACCCTTTTTTTACGACAGCCGATAGCTGGAGGTGTGTGTTGGGTTGTGTGTACGTGCTTTAAGGCCATCACAGCTCTAAATGATAGTGTGCAGCTAATGACTAGCAGTGTGCCAGTGTGCTGGCCCACATCTAGGAACGCTGTAACCAGAAGGATCTGGAACATTCCACCGTAGAAGAATAAGAATATCTTTCATAGTTATTTAAATGTTCTTTGTTAGCACGGCTAGAATACGTGAAGAATGTTTACAGCTCAACGTTAGCATTGCTGTGTTGTCAGGCCTACTATTAAACATTCATGGTAATGGCTGGCAAACAAAGCAATATTCCTTGCATTACCTCAGCTCATTTGACCACTTTTGCCGCCCTATTTTATAATTTGTCGTACGATGGTGCCACGTGGCAAAAATGGCCAATCTGCAATGTGTCACATAGTGTTGCGTATGTTTAGAAATCTTGTTAACATTGTTGAGGTTTTAGCTCTCATATGAATGTGATTTTCTTTACTAATATATTTTTCGTTTTATAATATGATGCACCATTGGCCATTTCGCAAAGGTTCTTCTGGTTTGGGACAGCTTGTTTACAATCTTGCACAGTCCTAATTTAGTCGAGGGGATCTCTGTATTATAAGATAATCTATGCAAAATGGCTCAGATGGGAACAAGGCTCTTTGTGTGCGTTTAAACACATAATTAAGGAGTTAAAGGTGATATAACTCCAGTCCATGTATATTTAATCTCCTAATTAAACTTTTAATTGTTGCAGGATAAGCTCTACAGACTGTGCACATGTGTGTGTGTCTGTGTGTGTGCACGTGTGCGTGCACGCTCATCAGCCATGGAGGAAGAACACACTAATGAGGCTATAGTCTGCTTGTTTGCTGCTAAAGGTGGTGGATTCATAACTGCTCTGGAAAGGTGACGGAGCTTTTAGAGTCTGTGCAGAAATGAGTTCATCTACTAATCTGTGGATTATGGTAGGATTTGGAACAAAATGTTGGCAAGATTACTGTATATGCATTTCTTTTTTTTAAACAAAGCTAATGAATGAAACGTAAGCCTTTTTACACAGACACAAAACGTGGAATAGCCAGAGATTTTTTTCCCCCAGTTGGCGCACCAATTGCAGTTTAAGACAGATTAAGACCAAATTCCCCATGTTAGCTCTCAAACCAGCTGCTAGAAACCTATTTACACAAAATAATAATGCAGCTCTTAAGAAGAGACAGATGTCAATTTGTGCACAGGACTAGATAACATTTCATGCGAGTAGTCTGTCACATGTGGCATCCCTTCGTCCCCCCTAGTGCATGGTAACAGAAACCATGCTATCTTATAACTGCATAAGTACAGTCTTGGCTTCCAAAACTTACATTTTGAGGGAAAGAAGTGTCACTTTTAGTGGCACATTGTCTTCATTCAAAAATAGAGCATACATATATATATATATATATATATATATATATATACAGGCCTATATGTATGTGTATATTATGTTAAACCTGGTATTGATCTGGGGAAAAAACAACAACAACCTGGATGGATTTCATGGTTTGGGTGTTACATGTGGTGCTAACAGAGTATTCATTCCACCCCTTCATTGAGTGGAGCGGCACGTCAACAGTGTTCGGGGTCAATTCCAAAAGTGAACAAATTGACTCCCACCACTGAGTGAATTGCCAATCGCCTTTCCTCCCCCGGGGATCGGAGTGAATTGAGCGTCTTGTTTGGACAACTGTCCCGAGGTGAGACGTGTTGCCTCTAGCGCCACGCCGGAGGGGAACGCTGACAGACGTAACAAACGAACCGAGAGCTCAGCGGGGACCTCGGCACTGCTTAGACAGAAAACAATGTAATCTAGTCATTACACCCCCCTAAACCCCCCCCCCCACCACCAAAACCACAAATTGATCGGCTGAAATAATCACCTGTGGGGTTTACTTTGTCGGTAACTGCGATGGGTCCATGGCTAAAACCGCCACGGTGATCACGGTGCATTATCACTGATTTCCTGTCTGAATGGGAGGTCATTCGACAGATTTCCATGCAGATCGGTAGTGAATACAAGAACTGCGTCCGGGACAATATATCATAATGGGAATACTAATTTAGTGTGTATTTTAATAATGATAGCGCCAGTGTTGACTTGTGTCACCATGCAGTGGTGCCAGTGTTGACTGGTGTCATGTGAGCTGCGTCATGGTGCCCTTTAGAACCGGGAGACTCCTTATCGCGGCTTTACTGCCACCTTATCTTTATTTGCCGTCTCACTTGGCGTATTTCAAATATCCATAAAGATAAGTGTCCCAACTTTGGCATAACTGGTGGCGTCAAGTAGTACGATTTCCGGACAGGAACCCTTTGTCAGAATCAGCACTGTCGACGAGTTTCGATTGACCAAACACATCAACTGCCGTCGTCTGGTGACTATTGGGAGTCTGCTGGTGGATGTTGAAGCCTGTTTATGCCTCTGCCGTGTTTTAGCGGTCGAGTCTAGTTGTTTGTTTGTAAAGGCCTCTTATTTGTCTTTCTGGATGACCCTTGGTGTGTCATAAGGCTTGTCTCCACACAGACAGACAGACAGACAGGCGGGCAGGCAGGCCTGCTCTGTAGATGCAACAGCAGCTGGCCAGGGCCCAGGCAGAGGAATGCTGTGTGTGCTGTTTAAACAGTGGCTTGTCTCAGTGCAGGGCCCGCTGCAGCCCGGGGAAGGAAGTCCCTGCATGTTTACATAGCTGAATTGTCCTCTGGGCCCCTGAGTGTCTAATGCACTACTCTTCAAACATTCACAAGTGCGGAGATGACCCCCACTGACGCTGGTGTTCACGGCTCTGCTAGCTGTTGCCTCCTCTGTGTTTGTGTGCGCGTGTGTGTGTGTGTGTGCGTGTGCGTGTGTGTGTGGTTGCGCAGGCTTTCACTTGTGGACTCACAGGTCTTATTTACTTGTCTTCCATGGGTGTTTGCAGCTTCAACCCAGAGGATGGGATGATTGATACTGAAGTTTTGCAAGGCTCAGTTAATTTCAGAATGCGGGAGGTGGGGGCAGAAAGGTGTAGGAGTACAGCTATACAGAGATAGAAGGGGGGCCCCTTTAGCTCTGAAAGTAAAGGTCCTTCCCACCAAGAAGTCAGACATTGACATACGGCGGAGTCATCAAGCTAACTGTTGTTTGAATTAGCCGCTATGATCCGATGACAAATCTCCCATGCTCTCGCCACCAGAGCAGAAAATGTAGCTAGGGATTGGCATGATGTTAGCGAGTGTGTAAACCTTGCTTCAACAAGATGGATAAATGCAATTATTGGGCAGACCTGGAGAGGAGAAAATCCATTTAAAGCCTGTAACGCTAAGCAGAGGCCGTGGTTAATTCATTTGGCCAATTTACGGGTGATGTACGAGTGTCAGGCCACATTAGTCAGGCGGGGAGAGAGTGAGGCCTGTGTGTGTGTGTGTGTGTGTGTGTGTGTGTGTGAAGTGGAGGTGAAGATGCACTCTGTTCTCCTCGGACCTAACCCCCCCCCAACCACCCTTCCATTCTGCACTCTCTGCCATTTCAGCAGACAATACAAATGGAGGCTGGACACGGAGAATGACAAAAAGATACACTGAGCCAGTAGAGGCGAATGGGATTGCTGTGCAAATGAGGCAGGGAGCGCTGGCCGTGGTCTGCTGGGTGGCAGAGTGAGCGCGACTGCCATCTCCCTACTGAGCACTCAATCACACACACTCTGTCCACACACACACACACACACACACCCCCACCACCACCCAGTCACCCGCCCCAAGCACCCATCCCACCTCTGCGCCTTGATAAAGCAACACCAGTCATTTGATTTTACATGCACAGAATTGTTTGGCTTTATTAGGCCAACTTTGGTGCTCATGTGGGTATACACATAGGCCAGAGCAGTGTTCCGTGACGTCCTTAAACAAGTTCACACTACTACTTAGACTTTGACGTCTTTTGATAACCTAACTTTACCCCACCCATAAACACAAGCAAAAACACGGCAGTAAATGAAAACCTGTTGCAAGTGTTGTTGTTTATTTGTTGCCGTGTCAACAGAGTGAGTTGTTGCTGTTGACACGGGAGGCTTGTACAATTCAATTACGCCGCACTCTGACCCAGATTGACTCTGATACTCCGGCTGAACTCAGGGGAGTCTCAAATTGAGTTACAATTATGGTGTGGATGCCGATGTTTACTCGAGGCACGCAAAACGGCCCCGGCCTCAAGACTCCGGCGAGTCTTTACCTCACGCGTGAAGTCCTCCCTCCCTGTTGTCCTGCAGGCATCTCAGTCGCCGAAGGCGTTGGGTCCTGTCGACATGACTTTTCGCGCGGGGAGGGGGGGTGGAGTGTTTATCATCAACACGTTTAGCGTCGGCTTAGCTGTGCTTAGTCTGTTGCAGCCATTGTCTCGCGAGCAAGGGAGGGAGGAAGGAGAGAGAGAGAGAAAAAACAGCATTGAAACAGTTACGCAAGCTGAGCGGTATGCAAAAACGGTGGTTAGGGCAGAGCGCGGTGGGGGGGAAGCGTCGGTTTACAGCTTCAAGCCGCAGCCTGAATCAGGGCAAGGCTTTGGTATCAGAGAGACATGAGAGACTCAGATCTCTCTCTGGCTCTCTTTCTCTCTCTCTTTCTCTCTATGATACTGATGCTTTGTAAGTGGCTGGGATCACACTTAAGTGCCTCTTGGTTCAGTTCGGTCGGTGTGTGACTTGTGCGTGCTCTGTGTCAGAGACTTGTGCGTGTGTGCATGCGCATGTGTGTGTGTTAGCATTTGTCACCTGACTGTCAGGCAGCCGTCCTCAGGAAATTAGAGTCGGTGTGAATGCCGTCGTAGACAGGTGCCATCACTGCCACCCATGCCTGCTCAGCGGCAGCTGGGGGGTGGGTGGGGGTGGCGAGGGAGGTTGGCGAGGGCAGTGGGATCATGTTGGGGGTTTGGTGGGGGTCTGACCGGGTAGAATTCCTCTCCGCTGGTGTGTGTAGGGTGAGAGGCAGTCTTGGACTCGCAAAGACATTAAAGTCTCACCCTAGTCCCCACATTCTAAGTCAGTCAAAACACGCTTATTTTGTTCCGAAATAATACTAATAAACAGTCCCCTGTCGTTCAGAACGCCGCCAACTCTTCAGGAGATGACCAAGCGTGTTTGCGGCACACTGCGTCTAGTAACGTTGGTTACTAGACCCCCCCCCTCCCCTCAGAGCACCGGAGGACCTGACGCTGTTGGTGCTTTTGGGCCTCTTCCTCTCGGCAGAACCGCTGCACAGCTGGACCATAGAACAGGAACCTCCTGTTCTCTCATGGGGCCGTGGAGTGGACGTGTCTGGAAGACATTCCACTAAGTCCTCTGAGCCTTCCAGGGGGATGTTCTGCACTACGCTACGCTCCCTCCCCATCTCCTCTCCGTGCAGCTTTGGGGTCTCATTGAGGCTCGCATTCCCACCAGAACCCTATAGAGTAAGAATCTGTATTTTTCAGCTGGCCGTGTAGGTGGTGATATATCCAACTATCATACACTTGAACAACCCCCCTACTTTGCTCCTCTTTTTCTTTCCCAGTCTCTCTCTCTCTCTCTCGCTCTCTCACACTCTCACTCACACACACACACACACACACACACACACACACACACACCCTCCGGGGAGAACAACTGTTAGTTTCTGCCTATAGGCCATTGGAATTCATCGCCCCGGGTATGCAAAAAAGAAAAACAAGAAGAAAAAAAACAGCTTGGAAGTTTTCTATATGCTCCTGTGGATCATTTTACAGCCGTGGACGTGCCACTCAACACAACTGTTCCCATTTAGTGAGGAGGGAGCTGCCAGTCTTATTAGGGTCGCCAGAGGGACAAATGTTTTTCACAGCCGGGATGTATTGCTCACAATCTCTCCACCAGGTGAGACACTCATAGCAACCTGTGTGTCTTCCCTCGGTTGATGGACCTTTTTTAAAATGTAAGATTAGGAAAGATTTTAGTTTGGCCCCTCCTGTGAGACATCAGTCCATCTGTGAACCCGACTTCCACCGAGGAAACCTGACACCAATCAGGACAAGATATACACCCTGTGACCTAAATGGCCAGCCAATCAGCTGAAGAATGTACAGTCATTCCGTTCCAAGCATTTATCTGACTTGGCCGGCCCAACGCTCCCAGTTCAAGTATTCGTGTTAACATTGGTGCTATTGACAGCGGCGAGTGACAGCTAAATGCAAGTGACAGGCCCCCGCTGGAATCACTATTGAAATATTCCCTGACGACACCAAGGTCATCGCACCGGTCTTGCACCCGGTTTACATCAACGCCGATGTCAAGTCATCACAGGCAACCTGAGAGCAAGCCTGAGTAATAGTGAGTTGTTGCAGCGATGTGATGTCCATGTCACTTTTTTGAAGTAAGCCTTGTTTCCTGGCCCTGCGGCCGGCCTTACGGCTGGGGCTGCTTGGCCAGAGATTGAGATGCTGCGGTCTTCAGACGCTGGGAAAGTCAACCTCTAATTGTTCACAGAAGCCATTGGCAGGAGAAGCTGAGAAACGATGAGTGAAGCATCGACGGGGGCGGACGACGCTCTTGGCTGGTCGTTTTTTTTTTCACTTAAAAAAAAAAAATTGTCGAGCCCCGTTGGGCCACTGAAGACAAACTTGGTCGGTTCCGAGGCCAGAAAACGCAAACTCCCTTCTTTCCCTGCCTCCCTTTTTGAGAGACAAACTCGTTCGCCACGTTTTTAAATTGCCCTTGTCATGCGGTTTCCCGTACTGGGCTGTCTCTCTCTCTCTGTCTCTCTCTGTCTCTCTCTGTCTCTCTCTCTCTCTCTCTCTCTCTCTCTCTCTGTCTCTCTCTCAGCACAGGTCCATGTTCTGCACCGGTTTGGTTCAGAGAAAATCTAAGGATTGTGTTTTCCCTGGCAACCGATCACTGTGGTATTAAAAGACCCCGGTTAGTTTTTCTTTTCATTTTCAGGTTGTGTTTTCCCTCTCTCTCTCTCTCTCTCTCCAGAAAGCCAACACCGTTATGCGCTTGTTTCCTTCACGCCTTTTTGATCTCCGTCACAGACGCTTGGCGCGAGGCACATCTGCTGCATCTGGCCCACTGCGGGCCACGCCACGAACCCCCCCGCGCACTGACCGCAACACAACCACCCATCGCCAACAAAACCCACCCTCGCAGCCAGCCCCACTTGTAACTCAAATCCTGTTTAGTGGTGTTCTTTCCGTGGTGCAACCGTATTGTAAATAACATCAGTAATGATTCAATTGGGCATATAAGTAATTGCGACCCGGCCTGCTTGCCATCTGTCTGTTGAGATTAGGGGTTTCTGTGTAATTAAACGTGGTGTGACCTTGTGGACGCGGTGGGAGGGGCTTGTGGGTGTCCGTCACCACAGCCCATGGTTGTCTTATAGAGAGAGGGAAGGAGCAGTTCTCCTTTGCATGGGTGCGCTGTGTGAGAGACACACACACCACACACACACACACACACACACACACACACACACACACACACAGAGGACACACACACACACACACACACAAACTAGCTCATGTAAAAGCCCAGGTCTCAATTTGCCCCAGCAAGAGGAACCCTGCCAAAGTCACGGTGATCCCTGTGTGCATGCAGTGTAACCGTGAGGGGTGCGACGAGGCAGGCCGAGGGGTGTGTGTGTGTGTGTGTGTGTGTGTGTGTGTGTGTGTATCTCGGTGGCAGTGATGGGGCTTAAAGGAGGGGAAGTGGGGGGAGGGGCTGCTGTTTTAACTCTGATTTCATGTGTAGTTTTGTTTGGACTCGCCGAGGGTTCAGTTTCCCTTGGCCGCGTGTCCAGGAACTACAAGGCCTGCTTCTCCTCAGCTCCGCTGTGAAGCCGACGGCGAGGGCTCTGCAATTCGATTTCAGGACTAGATCTGGCCGTTACGTGGCGTAAACAGGACATTAAAGACGAGGAGACGGGGAGCTAATGAGTCTGTGCTCATGTACTGTGTGAGTGTGTGTGTGTGCACGTGCGCACAGTTGTTTGTGCGTTGCCGCTCTGCAGCCCCTCATTGTGGTGTCCACAGACCCAGTTTAGAGCTAACTAAACAACCATACCATGATTACATACCTCGCACACACACGCAGACAAACACACACACAAACACAGGATGCACTGCTGAAAAAGACTCAGAATGGTTTACTCAGTGTGGGCTGCATGGCGTCCTCACAATACTTCCGCTCGGAGCTCCTCCTACCCCCCCCCCCCCCCCCCCCCCCCCACCACCCCCACATCAACAAAAAATAACTATTTTAATTACTGTGGTTTGCTGCTTATGGCGTGCCACTGCGCCTGGCAGGGCCTGGGAGAGGTGGCACTGGCCGCTGGGGTTGGGGACATGGCCTGGGCAGACCTCCAGGGAAATTACAGGGTGATGCAGGGGTTTGGAGGCAGTCCTTAAATCCCACCCCCTCTACCAGAGAGCTGCTGTTAGCAGTTAGCATCGCGCCGGTTCTCCTAGCTAAGTCACTAGCATAAAATAAATGATATACGTAAATGAATGTGGTCATTTTCATTCACACTTCTACTGAGCTGTCGGACGGTTAAGGCCACGGCGTGAAGTTATCGAAGAAATAAAGACAATTATCTAATTTCTTTTATTCTTCTCCTCGCCTCTTCCTTCCTTGTGTTTCACTCTCCGCCCCTCTCTCTCTCTCTCTCTTATTCTCCCACTTTGTCTAACTCCTCTGTTCTCTCCACAGGACACAGACCTCTCCCCCCCTCTCAGTATGTGCTCTGATTTACCTCTCCAAACTGGCAATAAGTTGATTGCTTTACAGAGATGATGTAAGCCCCTGCCCTAGGGTACATCAGGTTGGATTTCGCCCGCTTTATCTCGTAAAAGCCTAAATTAACAGCTGTTTGGTCGGAGTTCTCCCGGATCTGACTATGGGATTAGGCTCGGTTCTCATGCGAGTCAATCCGGTTTGATTTATTGCGGGTCCTATCAAAAAAAGATCAATGGGAGCCCTTTTGAAAGTAAATCCTTAATCGCTACTTTGCACTTTACGTGTCATCATTGTGAAATTTTCTCTCCCCTCTCTCTTCCAGTGTTCTCTCTCTCTCTCCCTCATTCTTATTCTCTCCCTCCCTCCCTGCAGCCTTGTCTGTCTTCTCTCTCTCTCTCTCTCTCTCTCTCTCTCCTATACCCCTCACCCCCCCGTGGATAGTAGTGGTTGTAGTGATCTGCGGCTGTCCGATGGTATCACACAGCATTGCCGGATGGATCTTTCTCTCCTCTCATTAGTTACCCATCAGGACGAGGCAGCCCCAAGCCCCAGCTTTAGCAGCAAGCACCCCCCTCCCCACGCCCCCGAGTCCTTATCGTGCCCCAACTGAGTCCCCTCTGCGCACCCCACCCCCCCCCCACCCCCTGATTTTTTGGTCTCCCAAGTTCAGCCTGATCACTCGTCACGGAGGAATTATTCCCATAGTCGGGGGCAGAACCGGTCAATATTGGGAGAACGTGAGCCAAAATGGAAAAGATGTTACTTTGAATCAACTTCATCAACTCTCCAGAGCTGCCCATGGGAGGTTATTGTGGGGGTTTCTGTTTCAAGAATGTTATGTTGCTGCTCCAGATTGCAGTCGAGGTAAAAGTATGGGTCTTGGAATTCATGTGCCCACTAGCTAGCACGATTTCCATTATGTGTAAATAATGTGTAAACAACGTAGTGGAGGTACTTTTGCAGAGGTCACATGGACAAGAAATTTGCCGCCTGATCGATCCAGTCGCTATTAGTGTTCGACAGACAGTTCCTTTTTGACTAAAACTCAAACGTGTTCTTTCTCCTGACCTCAACTGAGCGCATTCAGATTGTTTAAGTTGTGAGCATATTGTGACTGATTTGAGTCCCAGTTTTGTTTGGTTTCTAGAGAGCCGTTTGTTAGCAAGTAATCGATTATTGCCTTACTTGCATGCATTGCCTTACTACGCATGCAAAACCCCCCCAAAAAACAACAACAATGAAAACCACCACAACATAGTCTCCGAAAGTGCTTTGTATTGTTACATGCAGGTATTTTCACCGTGGTTTTCCCAGCCAAAAGCAATAATCACATGGCAGACAATGAGACGCACAAACACATGAGTGACTGGGAGGAGGAGGAGTGGGGGCGACTGTAGATACCCTGCCATGTTTTTATATTCTACCTTCCCTGCTCTCTCTTCACTCTTTTCCTTCTCTCTATAGCCCTGATCCTCCATCAACAAGGCTCATTATATTGTACCTCCAGTCTCTTCCCCTCCCCTCCTCCTCTCAAGGCCGTGGTGTCTCGTAGGGAATCTGTAACACGGGAGAATTAGTAATCCGTCAGTGCTGGCCGGGGGGGGGGGGGGGGGGGGGTGTTGCAGACGCCCGAAACCGCGGCCATGTCATGGTGTTTGCGTGTGACACGGCGGGTCACGACAACGAAGGTTTTCGTGAAGTTTCCGGCGCGGCCGGAGAGGCTACAGGTTCTGGTGGGGTGGGCATCGCTGGAGGAGAGGAAGAGGAGGTTGCGTGAGGGCAGTCACAGGGGGAGGAGAAAGGCTCCAGGCCGGCCCACGTCAGGTTCTGCTGCGTCCTCCTCCTCCTGGCTGGGCTGGCTGGCAGACCCAGGGGTTGAGGTGGAGGAGGAGGAGGTGGTGAAGGGGGGGGGGGGGGGGGGGGGGGGGGGGGGGTTTTGAGATCGACAGGATACGTGGGAAGAGGAAGGGCTTGCTGTCAGCCAGCTGGACCTCTTAATCCTATAGCCTTGGGGAAAGGGTGTGTGTTTGTGTGTTTTGTGTGTGCATGCATTCATCCATGCGTGTGTGTTTGTGTCGTTGAGTTGTGTTTGTCTGTAGCAAAGGTTTGTCAATTCTAAACACACCTCTGTTTCACCCTTTTTGCCCAGCTGAGCCACTGTGTGTGTGGGTGTGTGTGTGTGTGTGTGTGTGTGTGTGTGTGTGTGTGTGTGTGTGTGTGTGTGTCGTGTGTGTGTGTGTGTGTGTGTGTGTGTGTGTGTGTGTGTGTGTGTGTGTGTGTGTGTGTGTGTGTGTGTGTGTGTGTGTGTGTGTGTGTGTGTGTGTGTGTGTATTTTCTGTGCTTCAGCAACAGACAGCCAGGGTTTCATGTGCACTGTGTTTACCGTAGTCCTCACTTTAGCGGCACACTGTATATTTATGTCCAGACGACACTGTCTCTCACCCCCCTTGATGTTGGAGAGGCTGTGGGTTGGCGGCATGGGTAGCAGGAGTTGGGGGGTGGGTGCCGGGTGGGGTGCGTCCCTTGTTGCTGGTTTGGTGTGGGGGGGGGATTGGGGAGGGCAACAATATACTGCCACCCCCCTTCCTCCCTCGCCCTTCATCTCCCATGCAGCTCTCTGTTGGTATCACACTGAGTGCCAAGTTCTGTGAAACACGCGCACACTGCAAATTCTCTCTACGTCCATACTGCAAGTAAAACAAGGAGGCTGATTGCATCCATCATTCCCCAGCGTTTTATTACGATCGAAACCGAGCGCTACTTAACCACGTTCCATACATCTCTCTCTCTCTCATCTCTCTCGTCTCTCTCTCTCTCTCCTGCACATGGCTTACATCTCTGTCTTTCGCTCGCTCTCACTCTCTCTCTTTTTTTGGCGTTAGGACTTTTGCATATATCACAGGCTGGCAGGGTAAGAGCCTGGGACTTCCCCACGCCACACTCCAAGCCTTTGATCCTTTGCTTTGGAGGTAACATCAAACGGAGAGGCAGAGAAAGGGGCAGGCTACTACTGTGAAGTTTCAGATGTTCAACTTGATGGCTTGGCTGAGGGCTCCCCCCCCCATCCTCCTCCTCCACCCTCCTCCTTCTCACTCTCTCCTCCTACTTCCATGCCCCCCCCCCACACACACACACGCTCCCTTTTTCTCCTCGCTGCATCTCCTCAGCTGACGAAAACACACAGTTTGTGGGTTTACCCCCCCCCCCCCCCCTCTTTACTCGACCATAGCATATATATGCCAAAAAGTCAGACCTCCGACTGGATATCTGGATGCGTTTACGACATATGGCCATAGTGATCCAAGCGGCGCTAAGCCATCGTGCCATTTTGCTCCCATCTATCTGCGTGCGGGGGGTGTGCGACTGTGCGTGCATGTAAGTGTGCATGGAGACCACGCAGCGCCCCCCGAATTGCAGCCAGTTGCATCAATGCCAGGGCAGGCCCCGTTGAAGCACCGCTGGTGGAAGTGGGGATCACTCCATGTTGTTTTGCTACACGGCGCACATACATACATGGAGCCGTCCTCCACCCCCCCTCTTATGCCTCGCCCAGATCTGAGAGAAAGAGAGAGAGCTGTCAAGATGCGTTAAGGGGACGAGAACATTTTTCATGATCGGGTTATCAGGCTAACCTGTAAAAAAAATAAAAAAAAAACTGCAACTGAATTCTCACGATGAACATTCTAGCCGTCGTCGGTGGAATAATGTTTCAGATTTGAAAGGCAAAGATTTATCCAAATTCATGAAATAATCAGATGCAATGTGGGCTGACGCCAGGTGGGCTAGAGACGTAACTATATTTAAATGGCCTGAACTTGAAGCTCCAACCAACCTCCGCTCTGAGCTTTCTCTTCTCTTTTATGAGCTTCCCTGTCTGACTGTGCCAATTAGTAAAAGGCGTGTGGCCTGCTTTTCTTCTCTCTCTCTTTCCCTGGCGCTCACTCTTCAATCTGCATAGACACAACCACCACACACATACACACACGTTTGTATTCTAGATACTTGTGAGGACATCAACATTTTAATATAGCTTTTTTTTGGTGGCTTTCGCCTTTTATTTTATATATTTTATGGAGGGACAGACAGTAGGCTGACAGGAAATGGGGAGAGAGATGTGGGGGAAGACATGCAGTAAAGGCCGTCGGGATCGGGAGTCGAACCCGCGGCACACTGCCAGACTGGATTACCAGCCAAGGTGCCTGGACCACTGAGCCATGGCCCAGACCAGGACATCAACATTTTAAGACTGATTTTATGTTTGTTTTTATTATATGCCATTTTTAACCACAATCTTAAAGCCGAAAATATTGCAGATCTACAAACCTGCGACGCATTGTGTGCTATTTTCCGGTGTATAAGACCAGCACGCAACTAAGTGTAAAACAGGCATAACTATATATCTAATCCCTAAACCTGACTTCTGTCCAATCCTAAACCTAACCAGTAACCACCCACCTGACTCATTTTCGAACTGTAATACTATCTCTAAAAATACTTTTTAACCATAAAAAAAACAAAAAAAACTTCATCACATTCTACTATACTTGTGAGGGGACATTTGGTCCTCACAAGTATGGTCACACTCACACACACACACACACACACACGCGCGCACATGCACACGCACATGCACACTGGCTCATGCACACACACACACACACACACACACACACACACACGCGCAGTCGCACACGCACATGCACACTGGCTCATGCACACACACACACACACACACACACACCAGCACACGTATCATTAGCCCAGTGTGCTGGGAGGCGGGCGAGCCGAGTCTGTCTCTTACCTTATCTCCATGTCAATCACAGCGTGTGTGAAACATCAGTTGTAATGATCTCCATCCAAGCCTGGCGGTGTGTGTTAGCGCCCGGCTCCCCTCGCCCCCGGTTGCAAGCCGTTCCCCAGCTAATAGATGCAAAATTAGGCTGATCAATAGATGGCCTCGGCTCATTATCGACGTGCTATCGCGGCGTGGGATTTCTGTCCAGCGGTTGAACAGGGGCTGCCGGGCGGAGAGATGGAAGGCAGCCGGAGACGCAACAAATGTTTAAGACATCATCTCGCTGCTTCATCAGAGCTTCTCGCTGCCAAAACGTTTGAGTCTAATTAGATTACAGCTAATTATAGTTGATGACGAATGTTAGAAAGTTAATGGTTAAAGAATATTCTCTTCTATTCTGATTATTTCATTAGATTTTTGAATCTGTATTCGTTGGCAGAAAGATTTAAATTGTACTTGCCATTTATGGCTGACTTAACCCATTTTGACCTGAGATCAGATTCTAAAAATGTCTTCTAACTCCTGACAGTTTTCTGAAAAAGCTATGTTTCTATGTCAGTCGTTCTTCGATTTTTCAAAAATAGCAGACCTACAAGCTCGTAGCGCGCCACTCGGTGGCGCGCTATGAGCTTGTAGATCTGCTATTTTTCAATAGCTAAAGCATAACATATTGCTAACACCAAAAGGGGTTCCCGCCCAAAATGGGTTAAGGTAAATCCCTAAGCATTAGCTGTACAAGGCACATCATAGTTATTCTAAGCATGCTGCTAATTGTGACATCCATTTTGGCAGTAGCTAGCGCTACTTGGCTATGTCAGCTACTTAGCTAGATAACCTCGCGCGAACAGCACTTGCCCTCCTGCTGTCGCTGTCATTCCGTCGCTCTGAGTTGTTGGACCATTTTGGAAGTGTCATTGCCACACTCGTGGCGTGGGTTTTTTGGCATTGGCAGGGATGCGTTCAAAACAAACAATTGCGGCTGCCATGAATATGCAAATCTGCAAACTTAGCCTATATAATTGATTGCGCGGACCAGTCGTGGCAGCTGTACCGTAGATGAAAGTGTGGTTAAAGAAAGATCTGCGATAAATATCCCCTCAGCTGCTGTTGGCTCACTGTTTGTTTTTCCTCTCGGAGAAGAATAATCGCCCTCTCGACAGTAGGAAATGAGATGGGGGACTTTGTAAAACACCATATTAAAGATTCATCAATAATTGGCTCGTGTGCCCACGTTTGTTTTGCGGGGGAGGCGGGCAGGCAGAGGGGTACGGACGGATCACCATGTGATTGAGTTAAGTGGTAATTAGCCGTGAGAGGTGTGTATGTGTCTGTGTGTTTCCTCGCCCGTGCGTGCGTGCACGCGTTGTGTGTGTGTGTGTTGTGCTCTTTTTTTTAGCCTGGTGTGTGTGGCTGCGGTGTGTATGTGCTCCTGCATGACATGCAGTATGGTAGGAGGGTGCGGAGGGCATGAGTGAGGAGTCGCTGGCAGGGTTGATTTGGAGGTGAGGGACGGGGGCACCTTGGTCAGGTCAGAGGGGGCACAGGAGAGGGGTGGAAGGGGGAGTCACCCACGCTGGCCCCCAGCCTCCCACAGCCCTCCCAGGGTCCTTATTGTCATGGAAGCATCTCTCATTTTAATGAGCCTCAATATCCAAGCCCCTTATTACTTATTTATTCATTAATCTCTGCGGCAAACCCGCTGCACCCCTGTGTGTGTGTGTGTGTGTGTGTGTGTGTGTGTGTGTGTGTGTGTGTGTGTGTGTGTGTGTGTGTGTGTGTGTGTGTGTGTGTGTGTGTGTGTGTGTGTGTGTGTGTGTGTGTGTGTGTGTGTGTGTGTGTGTGTGTGTGTGTGTGTGTGTGTGTGTGTGTGTGTGTGTGTGTGTGTGTGTGTGTGTGTGTGTGTGTGTGTGTGTGTGTGTGCATAAAATCAGCAGGGAAGCCTTTTCTCTCTCCACGCCATGTGTCATGGTAAATCACTGTCCTTATGACAACACTACAAGTTCAAACGGATTCAACCCAAAATGAGATCCTAGCAGGTGAAAGTGAGAGTTTTGAGTCTAATCCCAACAACCCCTTGGACTTGGGCTCGCCTGTGGACAGAGCTCATGAATATGGAAGCAGTCCTGCTTCAAGATGTGTGTGTGTATGTATGTATAATTATGTTTGGTTTGCACTGTTCTTTTGTGAAGATTAATTGCCCGCCTGTGTGCACGGATGCATTGCTCATAATGCCTACCTACCTACACACACAATGTGTAGGTGGAGGTGTGTGATGGTGCGTGGTGCTCAGAAGCCTTTCTGAAGCCTCAGAGTTTACACGCGCTCTCCCCCGAGGCATGTTCCGTAGCCTCCTCGTATCCAGTCCGGCGTTTAACTAATTCATAGTGAACTGGCACGGAACAAAACCAGACTCCCTGACATCAAGGGCAGCGTTCAGCCCTGCTCCGAGCGCAGCACCAAATGCAGTGCTCTCCAGCAGAACGTGGGCGCAATTGGCTTCTTTTTCTTATTCCTTTCCTAAGCAGAGGTCCCTCAGCCGCCGTTCACCTTTTTAAACTCTTCTCGACACTCCCCTAACCCTGCTAACAAAAGTAAGCATTGTGTGTCACTGTGTGTGCATGTGTGTGTGTGAGAGTGTGTGTGTGTGAGTTGCCCAACCCCTTCCTCTACCACCTGAGGCCTGGGCTTGCGTAAGGGGCTCAGACACACCTAGGCCTGCAGCCCAGCATCGTGTAGCCTGTAAGTAGGTCAGTGTGTACCAGACTCCAACCAGGAAGGGCCAGAATGTGACCCCCTGCCTAGCGGCCTACCAGCCCTCTCCCACTGAGCTATACGGGCTCATCCGTAGACTGCTATGACGGCTGATTGGCAAACGTTTTATTGAAAGCGGGCCGGCAGGTTGCACACACAGTACAGTATACTACTGTAGGCTAGTGTACTTCCAACCAGCCAGTCAAGGTGTTCCAGACTCTGTGTATGGCTTCTTGTGTTGTGAGACTTAAAGAAAGTCACAGAGATGGGAGAACGATCTGAAAACTGCAAAACTGAAAGCCCAGGCAGTCGGCAGCACCTGAAAGCGGAGCCCGTGGTCTGCCTGGCGCTAAAGACGCTTGGGCGCCTGTTCATTAGCGGGGCCTGACGGGAGGCTAGCAGGATACTGTTGGCCCTCAGCCTCCCCTGTCACTATTTATAGCATGGCACAGAGATACCCTTAATGACACACAGGGAGAGGGAGAAGGGAAGGGAGGGAGGGGGGGGGGGGGGGGGACGTGACTCAGAAACGGAACGCTGTTTACTTTCTGAGGCCCACTGAGAAGTAGCTGGTGTGTTTCGTAAGGCCCCGGGCCTATTGTCACCCACACACACGTCCCTCAAAGAATGCACGCCCTGAGGTTTTGTGCCGCTGTTATTGTGGTCTGCCCGTTGTCCACGGAATTAGAGTTGGCTTCTCAAATGAGTCGACGCTCGGCCCTTTAATCAGCTCCTGACTGCCCGACCGTTTGGGACACAATGCATTGCTGGCGTACATTTTATTTTCTCCAGTTCTTCGGGTTCTATTTATGGGATTCGGTGCCAGTCGGTCGTTGTGCAATCCTCAGAAAGTTTCCGTCCAATCAGCTGGTTGTTTGAACAGTACATTTGTCCACACCTGCTAAGTAAACAGTGTCGGTGCAAGACCACACTTATCTCATGAACCTGTGTTTAAGAGAGCGCAGTCAACTTCCAGAACAGGCGCGATAAGGCTGGCTGGAGAGTTCATGGACATTACAGTATTATGTATCTAAAGAAAGTCATAAAAAACGTAGCCATTATAAAACTTAAGTGTTTACCCCTCTAAACCAACCCCTCTCCCACCACCGTTTCTTTTGGTTGAAGAGCACAACACCTCAATACCATTCAGAGATTTTGTCACATGCTCATACATGTATTGTGCAGTGAAATGTTGTTGCCACATATTCTGCCAGACTGTACTACAAGTAATGTAATACAACAATATTACAACTATATATATACATATAACAACTATATAATACAATGTTTCAAAAAAGTATATATATATGTAAGATGCTACTAGTACTACTAAGTATAAGTAATACAGTGTTGTTAAACTGTAAAGTGTGCAAAAACACTGCCAACATTGGCAGCTTGAAACACTTGTTTCCACTGACAGATGGAACAGTGTGCAGCAGGGACAGTGTGCTCGGGTCGGGGGAGGGGAGAGGTCATGTGTGGAGTGGACTTAACGTGGGCAGCATTGGCTCAGGAAGTAGAGCGGCCGTCTGGATGCCGGAGAAGGTTCCCGGTTTGATCCCTGGCTCTTCCTGGCTGCGTGCTCTAGTGTCCTTGAGCAAGACAAACACTCAACAACAGACCCTCAACCTCTAACTGCTCCTGATGAGCAGAGTGGTGCCTTGTTGCATAGTATGCATACATACACTCAATGTTTAGCGATGTTCCGCCATTGTGGCGTGTGTGTTTGTGTGTGTGTGTGACTGGGTGATTGTGAAGTAAAATGCATTTGAGTGGTCGGAAAGACTAGGGAAGAAATGTGATATAAATGCAGTCCATTTACCATTTACTGCCTCCCTGTCAGCAAAAAACAAACAAAAAAACTATTAATGTGTCAGGTTTAGTTTGTCTGAGAGGAGAGGAGAGAGAGAGAGAGAGAGCAAGGGAGTTTGGGCTGGAGGTGGAGGTTGACGGTGGAGAGAGAGAGAGTGGTAAGGGGGTAGGAGGAGAGGAGGGTTTGGAGCGGGTCGGCAGCCCCTGCGCTGTCAGGGCCAGGGGAACCCCCCAGCGGTTCTGGCTTTGGAGTAAATACAGGCCCAGCGGACCCCCATTCCTCGCCCCGGGGCACACAAACCCCAGGGCTTCCCACATTGCACTTTTATTTTCCTGGTTGCAAAACGCCTCTGGCTATCAGAGCTGGTGGGGTGCGTCTGTCTGTGTGTGTGTGTGTGTGTGTGTGCGTGCATGTGTCTGTGTTTTTTTTTCTTTTTTTGGTTTTCATATTTCCTCATAAAATGTGTATTAGAAGAACTAAAGCAGTCATGAAAAGGGCCCTCTTGTGTCCACTAACTTTCACCCAGTGTTGTGTACGCTCGTCTCACTGTTGAAGCTATATAATATTTGCTACGTTTTCACTTTCTTGCGAAACGTGACGCATCATATGTTGTCCCCTCGGTCATGTAGTTGCTTGTGTGTGTGTGTGTCTGACGTCTGTGTGTCAGCCCTTGTTTGGCCAGGGGGGGTTTTCAAAAGGGGGTCTGGATTGAATTAAAGTTTCTCCTTTTCCACAATTACAGAAAATTGCCATCCCTGCCCCCAACACTCGATGCGTTTGTGTAAGCACATGTTTAGAGCTCACCCCCGCACGTCCCAATAAATTGGCCATCTGTAACTCGGCCAGCTATGGTATAAAGAAGACATAACAATCATTTCAGTTAAACTGAGTGGATTTTAATCGTTGAAGAACTTTCAACCTGGGGTCCCTATTTTGGGCATGTATTTATAGGCCAAACGTTTTGTGTTTTTTAAATGGCACAGATCTGAAAGCTCACAGACGTGTCTACTGTATGTGATTCGTTGTGAGCTTGTAGATTGGCTATTGTCGCTATTCGTAGTACAACAAAGTATATAGGGCTTAAGTGGATAATTTACCTCAGAGAGTGGGGATCTGTTTTTACGGCATAAAGCGGTAGTAAATTAACACAAGTCCGTGAAAGACCATGAGCGACCACTGATCTATACACTTAAGATGCGTTCTTCAGACCTGAATATATATATATATTCGCCTCGGATCGTCCCGTTTTTACCGCGGCAGGACACGCTGCGCCCGTTCGCGCAATTCTCGACTTTGCATTGACTTTGTATGTAATTGCGCCGCTCTAACCATCCAAGGCTGAACACCTTTAGGTAGCTAGCCATTAGCCAGCAGCATTAGTCTGAACACCTTTAGGTAGCTAGCCATTAGCCAGCAGCATTAGCCATTACCCTCCAGTTTGTTAGTGTTAGCAATAGAGCGTCGCAGTCCCGCCCCTTACCATGGACCAGGAAATGATTCTCCGTTCATTTTCCTCATAGACATTTCAGAAAGTATTTATTTAAAGACGTTTACGCCGCGGACAAAGCCAACTCGAGTCGTGACAAATCATGACACTTTTTTTGTTGTTTTTCTTCTTTGTGTTGTCATGAGTTGTCACGACTTGAGTTGGCTTTGTCCCTGGCGTAACCGTCTTTAAATAAATACTTTATGAAATGTCTATGGGAAAAATGCATTGGGTTTCATTTCCTGGTCCATGGTAGGGGGCGGGACTGCGACGCTCTATAGGGATGGAGCTCGTTAATTTTTATTGATAACAATCACCTTATCGATCAGGCTTATTGAGCCAGGTTCAAATCGAGCCCACTATCGAGCATTTTCTATTATTTTGTGGAGACAATAAAGAGACAATAAATTCAGAACAGAACCAGTATCTTTTACTAGGGCCTTCAAATACAGTATTAATAACAGACAATTGACCTTTTTACCAATAAAATAATATGAAAGAAACTGTTACACTTAAAAGTGTTATTGTGTTTACCCGGACAGCGCTGGTTGGCAGGTTATCAATACACTTTTAGACCCACATGTTTGTGCCAGCGTGGATGATTACGTTTATTTCTTGATCGCCTCTTGTCTTGATTGTTTGAACATGATGTCATGGGCCACTATGCTCGATAACAGGCTTGATAAGCCCAAAGCTTATTGATAACGGGTACTCAATAAGCTTGTTATCGGATTTTATCGGTTATCGAGCTCCATCCCTAGTTAGCAACTTAGCGAGCATGTACATTGGCTAGTTTCGCTCTTCCTCATACAACAAAGTAGGGCTTATGAACCGCCACGTGCACCACTTTGAATGGGCTCCTGTGACTAACCTTAAATGGCAGCCTTTTTTATGGTAGCTGTGCGAGTTGGTCTACTTTGCAAGCTGTCAGTCCAGTCCCAGGACGCGGTGCCCGGGGAGTCACTGGGCACAATGGCGAGGGGCAGAATGTGGGTGAGCATATGTTGTTCAGGTGTGTGTGTGTGTTTGCTTTCTGAGCGTGTAAGTATGCCTGACCACAGGGGGGGGGGGGGGGGGGGGGGGGGGGTGTGTGTGTGTGTGTGTGTGTGTGTGTGTGTGTGTGTGTGTGTGTGTGTGTGTGTGTGTGTGTGTGTGTGTGTGTGTGTGTGTGTGTGTGTGTGTGTGTGTGTGTGTGTGTGTGTGTCCATGTCGGCTCTATGTGGTGACCTCCTTGGCCACAGATGGGCTCCTGGATCTGCAGGACTCTAGAGCTAGACCCACGATCCATATGCCGTCCCCCCCCCCCCCCCCCCACCCCACACACACACACACACACACACACACACACACCCTCCTCCTGCCTCATTGTTGACGTGGCTGGAATGCCCAGCATTTGCTGGCAGTGGACCCTCGTGCCCCCGTCGAGGGCCCGTGCGGGGGAAGTGGACACGTTAAGCACATTATGGAGTTTGTCCAGTCGCTCAGAGGCCCTCTGCTCTTAACCACTTGAGCCCTGTAGGCCTATATTTCGTCATATGACGGTCACAAAGTAATATTTTTGAATTGTGTCCCTTATTGTCCCCTCACCTAATAATGACATGTTCAAAAATAGGCATGCCGGGGTTAATACTAGAGCGATTTGAAAGTAGCCTATCGCCGGGCTACACTGTGATGAACACATCAGATGGTTGGTGGATTCGCAGGCACTCTCTCCATAATCCACACTTAACAATTTATGAGGAAGTTCCTATATAGATTTTTTCATGTTCTTCCTTTTGGGGAGGGGGGGGGGGGGGTACGGTACGGTACGGTAGCGAGTATTGATGTTCGGTAAATCTTTGATAAGACCGTGGAATGGCGCTTTGTTTCTTTTGGGTGGGTAACTGAGCCAGCAGGAAAAGATGTGTGTTTTAGGCCCGAAGTGCTTCTGTACCTGCCAGTTGAATAAGTAACAACAGTTAGCTGCTATGCGGACTTCCAGACGAGCGCTGGGTGATATTACTTCAAATCAATATCATAATTACGCGCGACGGGTTGAGAGCTTTTAGATCTGCAATTTTCACTATGTTTGCGTAATAAGTATAGGGCTTAAGTGTTTAATCGGACTAATTGATTTTGTCTAGTATATTTTATGTTGATTCACTGATATCCGATGAGCAATATTCAAAAAAAGTCAGTTGTTTGTTTTTAATATCCTATTATTTTGGGTTATATTGCCCTGCAGCCATATCCCCATCCCAGACATAACTGACATGCTGTCGCTGCAGCCCGTCACTCAGACACTGTGGAGCAACTCCCCTTGCCGATGGAATATGGTGGAATACGGTGGGCCTTGCAGCATTTTCTGAAGAACAACCCTCTACTTTTACTTTTTATCCCACCCCCCACCCCCTTGTGCTTGGCACTCTGGGAAAGCTCTAGAGACTCGGGAGAGAGAGAGAGAGAGACGAAGAGGGAGTTCATCCCTCTGCGTGCTTTTTGGAGGACTCCCTTGTCTTTTAGTTCATCAGAGACAATTGAGTCATTCAGCTCCCATTGTGAGGGCTGCTCAGCCACGGAGGGGGTGCAGGGGGGCCGGGATAGAGGGGGACAACGGTTAGGGTGTGTGTGTGTGTGGGGATGGGAAGGGTTGGTTGAGGGGCTGAAAGGGGAAGGGTGGGGTGTAGGGGAGAGGGACGGGGTGCGTCTGTAACGCACAAGCCCAGAGCTGGAGCACGTCCTCTTTAGAGGAGGGGTGGGGGGGAGAGTATGGTTTGGGGGGCGGAATGGTGGAGGAGAGTGCGGATGGGGGGGGGGGGGGGGGGGGGGTGTACAGGAAGGGAAAGAGAGAGAGTTATCCTGGAACTCCGGAGCAATTTGTCACATTGGAATAGCTCTTGAGTTACCAGGGGGGCCCCTCGTCGTAACGGGACGGAGAGTTTTGGGCTCTGTGTGTGTGTGTGTGTGTGTGTGTGTGTTGGGGGGGGTGCATAACAGCAGCAGCCGGAGCAAGCAGAGAGGAGGGTCAAGGGTCACGGTCTACTCAAGCCCAGGCGGCGCGTCCGTCAGCAGGGGCGGCTGGGAGGGAGGGAGGGAGGCGTGGAGGAAGACAGGCTGAGGAGGGGAGGGGGTGTGGGGAGGGGAGGGGCGCTCGCCAGGGCTCCGTTTTCCTTGGCATGCTTGTAAAACCTGCAGGAGAGATTAGCCTGTGAGAACATTTGCAAGAGCAGCGCTAAAGTGGAGAGACGCCTGTTGGGGCATGCGTTTCTGTGCACAAACACACTCTCTCTCTCTCTCTTTCTCCCGCCCTCTCCTCTCCTATCTCTCTATCTCTCCGTCTCTCTCACTCTCTCTCTCTGTCTCTCTGACCCACCCTCTACCTCCCTCTCTCTCTCTCTCTGCCACTCTCTCTCACCCACCTTCTCTCTCTCACACACACACACACACACACACACACACACACACACACACACACACACACACACACACACACACACACACACACACACAGTGCCACACTCCAGGGTGTCACCTTTCACCTTCCCCTCTAACCAAGCTCAGGGGCGGGGGAAGAAAATCCAGTATGGAATGAGTGTCCCGTCATTCCCTCATACTCCAGGGCTCCCCGCTGCAGTTGCGTCTGAATATTTCTCGCACATTCACACATTTTTGCGTACATACAGTGCGCCCAACTCGGACAATCGCCAGGCTGTGCATAGAAGCCTTCAATATTGGGCAGGAATTTTCCCATGACTGGGGGGAAATCTGAATTTGAACCCCACCACCCCCTAACCCAGCGGTGGCCTGTCCTCTGGCATGGATGGATGGCGTGTTGAATTACCTCATAGATGACAGCAGCCCCGTCACTCTGTAACACCCCCCCCCCCCCCCCCGCCCCTTCCATCCCCACAAATACTCATCGTCATAGCAATTAATACCCTATGTGGGGGGTCCATAAAACAAAACAAGACTGGCGCTTTTACGACCTTCTTCTCCCCCTCCCCACTTTCAGGACGTGCAAACAAGCGTAAACAAAGCCATTTGTTTTTCTTTTTCGCAGTAAAGGCCTTGTGGCAGTCATAAATGAGTGGTGCTAGTGTGGAGAAGGGCCGGGGAGCGAGTCAATAACTCCCTCCAGCCTGCGCTGCTTGTGGGCACCCCGTTGTGAACTCTCCGCTAATTACCACTGATTTAGACCCGTCTCAGGAAGGGCTGTTACACGCACACAGACACGTTACGCACGCACGCACGCGTGGGCATGCACGCACTCACATGCACGCACTCACATGCGCGCAGGCACACACAGACCAACTGGGCTGGGCAAGTAACCGCAAATATATCGAATCGATGTTTAGAAGCAATAACAATGACTCAATCTTGCTCATGTAGGTTATTCGAATAATCAAGAAGCAAAATCGAACCTTTTTCTTTTTATATCGATCAGGCCTAATAATTATGATTAAGTACTTAACCCATTATGCTTTGTTGTTCAATTGTGGTGTACAAATATATTTTTTTATTGTTCATTATACGCAATCAAGGCAAAAGTTCGTAATATTTATTTGAACCGATCTACATACTCAAGCGAGCAAGTTGTAGACGACCAGCAGAGTATAAGTTCGGGTTGACAGAGGATATCAGGAGTCAAGTTGTTTGCAGAAAGCCAGCTATAATTAGCCCAGTTTTTCTTAAACATTGTCAAGGACCCCGCATTGATATGCATTAGGGTCGCTGACCCCCATTTGGAAAGATTGTGTGCCACAAATTACAAGAAGCACACTGGGACGGCTGCATCATTCGGGGCCCATCTGGCTTTGGTTTTTAGTAGGATGCTTGAATCTTTTCCCAGTTGTTTTATATCCCTTGCATCACCGAGGCCAGGTTCCCGAGGCCAGGTTGACTCGTCAGAACCTTTCTTGCAGGGGGTCCGCTGTGCTATAGAGCAGCATAATAAAGGAGGAGCCTTTTTCATGTGGAGTTTACTCCACATCCATTTCTCATGCCTCGGCCTTTGGGCTAGAGAGTGCCAGCTCCTGTGGTGGTCCCGAGATTGACAAATAGACCCGTGGAGGAAAGTAACTAAGTACACACCAGCACAGTTGCAGGGTACTACTTTTGCTTTAACCCATTTTGACCTGAAATCAGATTCTAAAAATGTCTTCTACATCGTGACAGTTTTCTGAAAAAGCTATGTTTCTGTCAGTCGTTCTTCGATTTTTCAAAAATAGCAGACCTACAAGCTCGTAGCGTGCCACTCGGTGGCGCGCTATGAGCTTGTAGATCTGCTATTTTTCAATAGCTAAAGCATAACATAATGCTAACACCAAAAGGGGTTCCCGCCCAAAATGGGTTAAATGTATATTTTCCTTCCTTGATTACTTTATACCTCTATTCCACTTCATCTCACAGGCAAATATTGTAGTTGTATTTGATGACATTAGCTACGAGTTTAAAAGGAACTGGGTGGCTATTTGAGGCAGGGGCTACTATTTGATCATCACAATACATACTTTTATAATTTTATAATAATTTTAACTTTCGATATTCGAAAATAGCCAATCTACAAGTTTACTGCGTGTTGCTGTGCAACGCTTGATGAGCTTGTAGACTATTTGTGGGCTTGGAGATGGGCTATTTTCTACAGATTTGGAGAAATTGTGAAATTTGTGAAATGGGTCATTCTGCATACTTCGTACTTTTTGAATACAGAACTTTTACCTGTAACAGAGGGCTTCTATTTTGTGGTAAAAAACAGTATTTCTTCCACCACTGCGTCCTGTGTGTTGAGCACAGATAGCGTTTCCTCTCGCCTGTTTGTTCCTCCCGCGCCTCGACTCGACTCCAGGCTCTCAATGAGCAGTATTTAACTTCCTTTCGCTTCTTTTTTACCGACTTCCTGTACACAGTCTCAAAATAGCCTTGCCAATGCAGCCACAAGTTTGACTTTGCATGCAAATATAGATGAACTTATTTGACAAGACGGTCAGAGCTATGTGATTAATAGTGAACTGCAGTGAGTCAGTTTTCCAAAGGTCTCTCATCCTCCTGTGTGTGTGTGTGTGTGTGCGTGCTCGCGTGTGTGTTCTATTTCCTTTCCCTTGCAATGAGGACAATTTCAGGCCCTCGACCTCTCTGTAACCTAGCTAATGCCACGAGCCTCACAGGGCTCAAAGAGCGGCTGTGACCTCTCTATGCCTTCAAACTAGGTGGCCGTGACATTGATAAGCGGAACGCTGCCACCGAAGGCTCACTGGGCTGAGAATTAAGTCTGAGCATAGCCCCAAAACAAAAGCTAGCAACAACAACTCGTATAGTTAAAGACATTGGTTGTCGACCTTTTTTTCTTCTTTTTTTTCCTTTTTTGCGCTCTGGGTCACTAGCATATTTGGAGCAATCCTCATCAACTGCATCACCATTTATTATACACAGTAAGAAGGCATAACACATTAAGTTATTCTTTTTTCTGGCTTTTTGCCTTTATTGATAGATGTACAGTATGTTGACAGGAAACGGGGAGAGAGATGGTGGGGAAGACACGCAGCAAAGGCTGTTTGGATCGGGACTTGAAGAAATATATATATTTTTTAAACTTTCTGGTATATTACATATTTTTCTAAACATTTTCCCATGGACCACCTGCGTTTATGGACCAGTGCTTTTAGACAATGGCATATAACCTCATCGTTCCAGGATGTCTGTCTATACAGGAAGAGGGATTCGCGCCACATTTAGGCGCGATAGCCTCAAATCTTGGCTGCCTTTTCTGTCATGACCTACCCCCTTTCACAGGTCCATTTATATCCTCCAGAGTTACGTTCACACTCCCAAGACTTGACTGAACTGTGTATGAATGTATGGAGAGATGAGACTGACTCCCGTGCAAAGGAATGTGCTTTACTCGCCTTTTAGAGCAATCCACATAGTACATGTCATCAGCGCTCCACCCAGCTTAAAACACACACAGATGTTTCTCATGACCACTGTGTCTGCGTGCGTGCGTGCGTGCGTGCGTGCGTGCGTGCGTGCGTGCGTGCGTGCGTGCGTGCGCGATAAAGGCCAAGTCAATCATTTATGGGAGCAGTCAGTATGTTGAGTCACAGAGCAGTGTTGAGATTCCACAGTTCAACGTTTTTTTTTATTTTTATGAGCTCTCAGGCTGCCACCAATAAAAGTCACTTACCCTACAACAGTCACATTTAATGGCATTAGGTCATCTTAAAACACGTAGGCAGTGTACAGTAGTGTACAGTAGTGCATGAGTCTTTCTTTCCAAACATTATTGTCAATCATGTTCACGGACCCCCAAATTGGCGTTGATAAGTCCACATCCCCATCTCAAATGAATCTGTCCTATAGACCCTGGAACAGATGTCTTTAGTTGGAAGTAAATGCAGTTTTCTAAATCTCATAATACAGACATGAGAAATGCCGTATATTCATAGCGTTGACATATTGTTAGGTTACTCATATATATTTTGAATTGTAATAAGTTGATTGAATTATGGACATTAACGTACTCCAGGGGGGACACCCCTGGAAGGGCCACCTGGGGGTTCCCGGACCGCACTTTGAACACCACTGCAGTAATCTACAGTATTGCGCTAGTGTGCATCCAATTCACCCCCACCATGCTCCCAAAAGAGTCACCTGACATTTGAAACTGTCCTGACTCTTGAACCAGACATCAACTGACCTACGTACTAGCATCTTCATGTTCCCCACTCACGTTGCATCACGACACACTGGTAGTGCTGCTAGTACTGCGCTGTATGTGTGCCCACTGCCTTGGTCATTTTGTTCTCATGTTTTTGTTACTCGCTTGTTTATTTAAACAGATGTTCATTATTTAACTGTTATATAGTTTTACTGATTTCTTTTTTAATGGTAGTTATTTAGACTGATGCTAGGGTCTTGGGTTACCCGTGATCCTAATTTACTGAGAGGCACTACACTGTCTCTCTGCACTTGATGTATGCGTTTACCTTGCTTATTGTACGTCGCTCTGGTTAAGACAAGAGCTTCTGCTAATAAAATGCCTACATTGTAAGTAATGCTGGACACTGTGCACCCAGGGGCATGCCGCCAAGCCAATCATACTCCATGTGTCTTTCTTTAGGGTCTCTGTCCGTTCCATGTTTTTGAGTTTTTACAAGCCTCATTTGCGGAGGGAATGTCAGAATGTCAACACAACACACACGTTTTGTCTCGTTTTTTGCTTTCTGCATTGTTAACATGTTTTGTTTCTTTCTTTCTTTCCTCCCCTCCATTGTGTTTGTTTTTCCCTACCATTCAGTACCTACAGATGAAATGGCCCCTGCTAGATGTTCAAGGAGGAGGTCTCCAAAGTAGACAAGCACTTAAAGACGCCAGGTCCCCGTCACCGGCACACATCGTTGTAAGTAAACCCTCCGCTCTCGCTCCTTATTCTTCACCCTTTCCCCCCCTCCCCCGCTCTCTCCTTCCTTCCTTCATTCATGGCAGAAAGACCAAGCTTCATCTCTGCCTTCCTATCAAAAAATAAAAATAAAAAAACCTTTCTCAAGGCTATAGTCCTAACCTCATTCCCCTGTGAAGCCTGGTGAATGGATGCCTTTGACTAACTTGAAAAGTACGTAGACTTTTTTTTTGTCTTTTACCCCCAAATCACAGTGACTAACGCATGCAGTCAGTTTTTTGTTTTGTTTTATTTTACCTAAGGGCCGTGGTAGACGAGCACATTTTGGCACTGGAAGTTTTCTATTGATTGATTTTTTTTTGCTAAAACAGGTGTGGTTAGCGAGCGTTCGGCATTGGAGAGGTGCCGTTAAGGCAGGTGAATCCAGGTTGTTGTTTGTTTTTGGTTCGGCCATGCTACCGTTAAGTCCAGAGAACCCCATATTGACAAGTTTTTAAGAGCAAGACCTCAAGGCTGGGCAGCTAACATGCTGTCTTTGTGAGCAGCGTGGGAGTTGATTCAACAGTGTTTACCCCCTCATGAAAAGAGCTGCAGTAGCTCTCTGGTAGCAGAGAGAGTGGACAGCCATAGGGCCATGAAGAGTACATTAAAAGTACACACGCACACATATATATATATATATACTGTGTGTGTGTGTGTGTGTGTGTGTGTGTGTGTGTGTGTGTGTGTGTGTGTGTGTGTGTGTGTGTGTGTGTGTGTGTGTGTGTGTGTGTGTGTGTGTGTGTGTGTGTGTGTGTGTGTACTTTTAATGTACTCTTCATGGTCATGGTCATTGTCTTCATATATATATATATATATATATATATATATATATATATACAGTTTGTGTGTATGTATGTGTATATATATATATATATATATATATATATATCTATATATATACACACACGTAGCAGTGCATCTACTCCAGGCATGTCAATATCCGAGAGGCTAGGAGAGCTAGCATGTACAGTTGAACCTGAACTTGATCGTTGTGCCACAGACATAAAGTTTTCCAAGAGGTCAGCGGAAAGGTTGCGCTGTGGAGAGGTGTGCGCATGTTGGTCACAGGGTTAGCCGAGGCTGGAAAATCAATGAGTGTGGGGAGGTAGTGGAGTTAGTAGGGTGACCGCATGAGGCCCTTGGCCATTATTGGCAAGCTTGTTAGTTGTTTAGTTTTTTTTGTTCAGAGTTTCTTTTTGAGTGGAGAGTTCCCAGTTTAGAGTCACAGTGTTGGTGTGATGTGTCTTGTGGGCAGCAGTCCAATGCTGGAGTGGAGATACAGTTGGAGGCCATCGATATTGTCCTTTTCTTTTTGCTGAGGTTTGCGTGATCTGCGCAAAACCCCTTTTGGTGTTTTAAACATTATGTTATAATTTAGCTATTGAAAAATAGCAGATCTACAAGCTCATAGCGCGCCACCGAGTGGCGTGCTATGAGCTTGTAGGTCTGCTATTTTTGAAAAATCGTGAAAATATTTAGTTCAGAAAACTGGAGGAATTAGAAGGATTTTTGAAAATGTTGAGGTCAGGCCTAAATGGGTCAAATGATAAGGGACAATATCGGTGGCACCCAACTGTAGCTGTATGTACTTGACCTTATTATACACATACCACTGTATAGAAGACGGCAGACGGTAGTCATTTGAACGCTTGAATCTTGTACCCGGCAACTGTAATTCTTGCTCTTTGGGACTTTAGCCCATTCACATTTAAGCATAGCCTAAAATAGCAGGAGTTGACAAAGCTGTTTATTTGAAATATAAACCCTGTCAAAAGTTGGTGTTTCAAGACAAAGGAGCTGCTGGTGACAGTGTACTTCTGAACAGAAACGAGCCCAGCTCTGGTCCGTCTGCGATGCCAACGTTATTTTTATACCTCTGAGTTCAGGGGCCCCTTCTTACTTGGTTATTTTAAGACTAGCGCTGAGGAGGAGGAGGGGAGGGGAAAGGGAAGAAAAAAAGTCCCATCTCTCCTCTGGTATTATTGAGATGGTCGTAGGCAGGCAGCGCAGGCTGCAGGTAAATAGTTTTTCATCCTGCTATGACTCAACGTTGGCTGTAAATACTCTTGCACTTCATGTCCTGTCTTAACTAGCTGCTTTTTAAAGGGTGGTTTCGTAACACAGGCACAAAGCGCAGTGGTTGCAGTTCAAGTAGCACCTCGCCTTCCCAGCGCATTATTGTCTCTGTGGGCATTTGTAATACGTCTCATAACGGCTTTGTTTGTTTGTTTATTATTTCTGTATTTGGATTGATCGGCGCGACCTGTGATCCGGGAACGAGGCTATAGCGAGATCAGAGGAGCTGTTGCCTCCGCGTGCGACTGTAAATTCCGGCAATCAAATTGAACGTGAAATGTGGCTTGTGTTGCCGGCGCCGTATCCCCCCCCAACCCCCCCCACCTCAGCTCTGCCATACCCGCCACCTTTGACTGAGGGAGTTGTTTGATGGAATGTTTCCCTGGTTTGCATCATGCTGGTTAGCTGAACGGGTCCACAAGACAAATTACGACGGGCGCGGCAGGCCCTCTCGTTGCCACTCCAATAAGGCAGTGCTTTTTCTTTTCCTCCGAGGTGACCCGCATGCTCCGCATACGTGAGCCTCTTATCAATAAATTGGAGCGTAAATGGTAGTTTCGTTTTGGGCTTCCCGAAACGAGAAGGAACGACGAGGCACACACCTTGACCCCACCACACCCCTGAATGGCACGGCAGTCCCGCGCCATAAGCGATAAGGCCCCGGTCGGCAGTCCCACACTAGATAAGGACAATGATCCGAAGTTCAAGTGACCCTCTAAACGGCCCGAGCAACAATAACACGATGAAGTGAGATAGTCAGGAGGCAGCTGCGGCAGATATAGGTATAAAAAGAGGAGAGGAGTCTGCGGTTTGGAGGGACACGCGGCCGGACGGCTCGTGGTTCTGTTGTAAGTGGACCTCCGCAGGGTCACATGATAAAAAGAGGAGCATGTCCACCCCGTAAGCCCTCAAGGGGGGTCGTGACGGGCCTTTTGAAGACCGCTACCACCCCGTGGACAGTCAAAAAAAAAAAAAAAAAGAGAAACACCACTGCTGAACTTTTATACCATTGGTTTTTAGATGATTCATTATTTATGAACCTTTTGATGTGTAGTTTTTTGAGGGAGAGAGAGAGACCCAGGGAGAAAGTATAACCTATATATTTTTGATCGTCTTTTGTTTCATGCCTCGCCTAAGCCTAGCATACTTCGTCAACTCGGAGCTCGTCACTTCAACTGGACACCATTGACTCGAAATCTCGAATATCATGTTTGGTAGTGGGGATGTTGCTCGGAGCTGCTGCAAAAAGGGGGAGTTTTACACACATGTGTGACAGATTTGTGCGTGTGTGTGTGTGTGTGGGACTGTGTGTGTGTGACTGTGTGTGTGTGACAGTGTGACTGTGTGAGACTGTGTGTGACTGTGTGAGACTGTGTGTGACTGTGTGTGTGTGACTGTGTGTGTGTGAGACTGTGTGCGCTCAAAACTAGTCACTCCCACACTGCTGACAGAGATCATCGCTGTGGGCCAGTAACTTCAGCTGGTGTCTGTTAGTCCCTGTTATTGTCGCAGCGTTGGGAGAGTGTCCTCCGTCACGTCGTTGTGTTGCTAGCGTTAATAATGGTGCATGGCAGTGCATCTTTTCATCAACTGTCACCGGCCGCAGTACAATACAACGCTGGTCCCAGCAGGAGTCCAGGGGGGCTTTGTTGGGAACGCCATGACATCATTGAGCTGAAACGCATTAAACTATATTAGCTTACAGTCATTTGACAGCTGCTTTTTCACCTAATGGATTATAATATTATGTACACAGTATAATCCATTTTTAATTCTTTGGCGTTTACAAACGTACTATTCATAAGGGTCGTTTGGGTTACATATGTAAACGCTTTGTAAACTTAAATTAAACACTTTGTAATTTATGATTTTTTAAAGATTTTGAAACACACGTTTTACTAAATCACCGCCATGCTGGGAATTGGGGCAGAAACATGCACATGTCGGAGAGCAAAATGTACACACACCAACATTCACACACACCAACATTCACACGCACGCACGCACGCACGCACGCACGCACGCACGCACGCACGCACGCACGCACGCACGCACGCACGCACACACAGTGAGACACAGCAGGGAAATGGTTAACACTCCAGCCTTCCCCTCCTGTCAGTGAAAGCCAACAAAACAATGGAGACATTGTCCGAGCAGAGCAAGACTCTGTGTGTGTGTGTGTGTGTGTGTGTGTGTGTGTGTGTGTGTGTGTGTGTGTGTGTGTGTGTGTGTGTGTGTGTGTGTGTGTGTGTGTGTGTGTGTGTGTGTGTGTGTGTGTGTGTGTGTGTGTGTGTGTGTGTGTGTGTGTGTGTGTGTGTGTGTGTGTGTGTGTGCGCACAGAGGTAGTGAAGCTTTGGTGCAGGCAGACAGACAGAGGGAGGACGCTTGCTTCTGAGTGTATGGTAATTAACATGGAGGAAGTGATGGAATCTGGACATGTTTTTTTATGGCAAGCGAGACCTCCCACCTGAGCCCCCCCCAACCCCCACCCCCCCCATTCAGCCACACTTGTTCTTCTAAAGAAACACTGTGGAAAGAGAGCAACTGAAAAGAAGTGACGTGTTTCAATATTCTGAATAAAAGTTTTTAGCCCCCGAGGGGTCGCGCTACAATGACTCTGCGGATTCCCACAATGGAGCAGGAGACCGACTGGCTGTAGTGGAGGCTCGCTCTGCGTTGAGAAAAGAGAGAGAGGTCCGGGATCACGTTGGTTCTCATTGGCCACCTCTGTGTCCATTTAGAGGAACTGGGGGGGGGGGATGAAAGGGGGGGGACTTCCTGTGCTTGTGAAAGGGCCGTGCACCTGGGCTGTGCAGAGGGACAATGAACCCGGCGCTCTGGGGAGGACATCACCTCCGATGCTGTTAACGAGCAGTCACTGCCCCGAGGTTTTTTACCCCACAAAGCGTCCCTCTCTCTCGCTTTCACTTAAGACACCCTCTTTCCCGTATCTTCAGCCATCTCCCCATCAAGTTCTCTCTCTCTCACTCCCTCGCGTCTTTGCCGCCTTTCTCTCTCCACACCTTATCTCTCCCATCCCATCACGGCTTTTCTGCCGGCGCTGAAAGTTGATCTCCCGGACTCTTCCAGCAGACTCCCCCCTCCCCCCCACCACCACCACTACTACCCCCTGCCGCCCTTCCATTTAGTTCCCGTAGTGTGGTGAGATGTGGTTTATCACACAGCCTTAACCTCAATCACATAGAGCCCTGTTTGTGCCGGTGAGGCCACAGCCGACCGAAGCCTGTCTTTCTCTGAGAGAGAGAGACAGAGAGAGACATCACCACCGCCGTGCCTTGGGCCAAAACCTGTGGCCGTCGAGACGCGGTCTCAACGCTGGGAGCCGTGACAACACAAAATGAGAGCGCCTCGGACGGCCATTGTTTCAGTCATGCAGCCGTTCGTTTCAACAGACGACTCTGATCAGTATTTTGGCTGCATGGCTGACTCTGCAACAATAACGCAGCGCTGTATGTGAAATGTCTCAATGTGTTTGTTTTGGACATGAAAGAATAGAAGAATCCCTCAATATAGTATCTTGTCCTGCACCAAGCGCTCACTGAGGACCAGTGTCTGAGTACTTAAAAATACACTTACCACTTAAACCCAATATACATAGTCGACCGGGCTCCCCAAGGGCTCTATACTCGATACTCTAGTATTTCCCTCTCCTCCAAACCTCTTAGTCAAAAATAGCCAATCTACTAGTAAGTATACCTTGTGAGCTTGTAGACTGGCTATATTCGCCAAATGTTCGCCCCAAGGTTAAAGGTTCAAGATGAATAGGAACATAGGGTTCTTCATTCATATGGTCAATGTTACCTTAACTAAAGATACCGCCAGCAGAACGAACATAATGAATGACTAAGAATACATGTGGGTTTGATAAAAAAAAAAAAAAGCTTTGAGTTTCAACAAATTGTTTTTCAAGTAGAAACAGAACAGATGCATCTTCACATAACGTGACCCTACATTCCCCTGTGATGTCTGTGGAGGAATTAAAATGTCTATCTTTATGACGGTAAACTGGGAAACCAAGGGCTCACATCAACACATTCGCTGACTGCTAAGCAGTCGGTGGAGTGATGAAGAGGTTCCCCAAGGAGCCACTCTATAGTGTGTGTGTGTGTGTGTGTGTGTGTGTGTGTGTGTGTGTGTGTGTGTGTGTGTGTGTGTGTGTGTGTGTGTGTGTGTGTGTGTGTGTGTGTGTGTGTGTGTGTGTGTGTGTGTGTGTGTGTGTGTGTGTGTGTTCTCCTAGCCATGGCATGTGGCCATTATATAACCCCTCTTAAACTTAGGCAACCCCTCAGAATGTGTGACTGTATGTTGGACGTGCTGTTTGACAGGGTTGCACACTGTACTGTATGTGCGTGTGTGTGTGTGTTGGCGTGCACGTGCGTCTGTATAACCAACAACCACAGCCTTCCGTTGTTATGAAAAGTATGAAGTTATGAAAAGGGAGTATAGTAGCCGACTAGCCGGCCCCCAGGGTCAAGCACAAGTACAAATATGACCTAGTGACTCTTTTTTTAGCGCAGAGAAAGAACGCAGCACAATGGCTTTGAATGGGAGTGCAACCGTAGGTAGTGGAAACCCTCAATGGAGCCTCGTGCAAAACCCAAGGCCCTGTGGCTTTTGTATGTGTGCGTGTGTCTGTGTGACTGGGCTGTGTCTACTGTCTAGCGTGAAGCATCACGTGAATTCCTTATCTGTCTAATCTGTCCACATTTGTTTTTATTTCTCTCTCTCCTTCCTCATTCCCTTCTTCATCCCCCTAATTTCCTGATGTCTTTTTCATGAGTGACGTGCAATGTGAGGTAGCTCTTAAGGGCACAAGATAAGCGGTCCCCCCACCCCCCCTTGCACACTCTAAATATAATCTGACACAATTTGAACTCAGCTAGCACACAGCAAAGTCCAGAGTGTTCATTTAACTCGCAAGGTCCATACTTTCTAGACTTTCAGGCTAAATTGACACTCCAGATTTAGCTGCATGAGACCAGGTAAGACAGCGGTAGCGATTAAAGACATATTTCATGTGTTCGTACGACAGAGTCGTGTGGTGAAGATAACAGAGTTTGTATATCTGCTATTTTGGCTATTTGTGAATATCTGAAATTTGTTAGTAGACTTTTGTTAAATAGAAAAAATAGCAGATGTCCACGCATGTTCTGTTGATGGAATTCATTATCCGTCAGCTACCACAGCTCCAGGCCAGGGTACTACAGACACTACTAGTCTCTTACTTTCACTGAAGCTCCATGTAAAGCCCAAACCACACCAATGGGTCGAGATGCAACAAACCGGTTTTAGCGTTCGTCCCAGCGGTATGATAATAGGTATGATAATATCATACCGAGGTGCAACAGGACATATTATGTCCTGTTGCACGTCGACGCATGGTGGCGCATGTCGACCCGATTGATTAAATTGGTTCAAGTCAATGGTTGCTTGCAACTACATGCGTCTACTCGCAAACCGTTTGGTTGCATGGCGACCCATTGATGTGGTTTGGACTTTAGAAGTGTACATTGTTTATTATATCTATTAAACCAAGATTACCTTCTCGACAAATAACGTTGGCCGTCTGCAAAACGTCAATGTTGAGTGTGTGTGTGCGTGTGCGTGTGTGTGCGTGTGCGTGCGTGTGTGAGCGTGTGAGCGTGTGTGTGTGAGCATGTGTGTGAGCATGTGTGTGTGAGCCCGTGCACGGGTAACAAGTGAAGGAAATGTCCTACCAAAGTGTAATACGGCTTTAACAACCAGCCAGCACGTACAGCAGTCATGTAAGCAGCACTGAGCTGGTGCTCTGCTATTCTGTGTGTGTGTGTGTGAAAAGTGTGTGGTAATAGGGGCCGAACACACACCCTGGAGAAAGCTGAGCCAGCAGAGAGGAAGTGGTAGGGTAAATAAATGAAAAGGCAAGGGGGGATGCATTATTTCTACTGAGAACACGCTGCTTTTGCATAAAAATCTGGTAGCCTAGGATTTTGGGTATGTGTGTCTGTCTGTTTGCGTATGAGAGAGGGAGCGCGTGCACTTGCGAGTGTGTGTGTACTTACTTTACTATATTTATGGGGACCAAATATCCAGTATAGTAGAATTTGAGAAACCATCGTCGGGAGTACAATTTTCCTGGTTGTTTTATGCTTAAATGTTTATGTTTACCAAAGATTCAGGTTAGGGTTTAGATTTATGTCTTATATATACTTAGTTGCGCAGCAGTGTCATGCACCGGAAAATAGCTGATCTACAAGCCCATGCACCATCAAGTTGTGTGCTTCTAGATTTGCTATTTTTTTTTTTTTTTTTAGATATTGCCGTTCTAAAATGTTGATAGCCTCACAAGTATAGTAATATAGTATTGTGTGTGTGTGTGTGTGTGTGTGTGTGTGTGTGGGTGTGTATGTGTGTGTGAGTGCGTGTGAGAGAGTGCGTGCGTGTGTGGGTGGGAGGGAGAGATGGAGAGCTGATATAATTGTGTGACATGGGAACATCCATCTTTGCCTTACAGGGGCCCTTCTGCTGGGAATTCCCCGGACAGTCAGAACTGAACCTTCACCAATTTCAGTTGGTGAGAGACCTTTGAATTCCAAAAATATCATTATGTTAGATTTTGTTTTGGTTTATGCCACAAACAAATGCAAAAATAATAATAATAATAATAAATAGAAATAACTGTTAACTGATGATGATAATGATGATTGATATGATGATTTTAAAAACAGAACAAAATAACAAATAACCTAAATCATAGTGATGATGATAATAATGATGATGCTAATCCTGCTGTTTTAATGCTCTGTGCTAATTGAGTGCTACTGCTTTGTTGCTACTGTTTTTGTATCTATGCCAATTGACTTATTCCTGTAGGCTCCTGGATGGAGCGTAGGGCTGGATGGAGCGTAGGGCTGAAATCACACCCTGCCATCGGACTCTGTTCTGGGCAGTTTTCTTCAGCTGGGCCCACGATTAACCACTTCATATTTTTTGTTGAAAATAATGTGAATTTTCCAAAAAATAGCAGATCTGCAATCTCACACTGCCTTGACTCGTGGCCTGTTGTGAGCTTGTAGTTTTTTTTTTTTATATTTAAGTTAAGTGGTGTGTTTCTGTGGAAGGATGGTGGGGTGTTTGCGATGATTAAACCTCATTCATAATTGACCAAGAATCAAGCACAACAAATCTAACATGCTCACACACACACACACACCCAAAGACAATTCTCACACAGCGTCCTTGTACAACCGTGGCTTTTACCTGTTTTTCTTTTCTTTTCTGTACTGACTTAACAGAGCGCGCTGGGTGGTGTTGTGGTGAGAGGTGACAAGTTCATTGTCAGGAAGGTGCTAGCGTTGACATCTGTGACATGGGGCCACCACAGACTGCTGCATCACTCGCGTCACAACGCTGATGTGACTGCAAACCCGGCTCTGAATGATAATATTCACAAACCGCCGATGTCTGTGTTTGTATAGGGCATTGATGACGCTGTCACAGACTGTGGTATTCTATTTTGGCGCTGGAGGCCATTGTCGCAGCACTGGTGAACACTGAAGAGGCATGCTTGGGTATTCATTGTGAATTGGCCTCTGCCATCCGGCAAGGAGCGGTTGGAGAATCTCTGCCACTTGTCTTTTTGTATACTTTATGTTTAGCAGCTGTTTTTGAAGAGACTCTCTTTAGTAGCATCTGGGCTTGAGTCGAAGCCAGCGAGATCTTAGTGAGGTGTGTGTGTGTGTGTGTGTGTGTGTGTGTGTGTGTGTGTGTGTGTGTGTGTGTGTGTGTGTGTGTGTGTGTGTGTGTGTGTGTGTGTGTGTGTGTGTGTGTGTGTGTGGGCGGTATATAATATATACTGTGTATTCTGTATGAATGCACACCAAATATCGTGAGTGCATAACTATGTGATGTTAACCCTTTTTGGCGGGAACCCCTTTTGGTGTTAGCATTATGTTATGCTTTAGCTATTGAAAAATAGCAGATCTACAAGCTCATGGCACGCTACGAGCTTGTAGGTCTGTTATTTTTGAAAAATTGAAGAACGACTGACATAGAAACATAGCTTTTTCAGAAAACTGTCAGGATGTAGAAGACATTTATAGAATCGTTCCCAGGTCAAAATGGGTTAATGCACACAATGAATGCTCTTGGTGATTTGTTTCTCTCTCTCTCTCTCTCTCTCTCTCTCTCTCTGATCTAACTATCAAATGATCTCTCTCCATCTCTCTCTCTCGCCCTCTGTGTGTCTCTGAGTCATTAGAGCTTCAGTTCAAGGGCCAGGAGAAGTCAGGGCCTCCCGTTGCGTTGCCGTTCGACGTTCGTTGTCCTGCACTTTCCTCTTGTCACCGTGAATCTCTCGTCTTTATAGGGACAGGAATAGAAGTGAGAGAGAGCCTGAATGCCGGAGTCAGCCTTTATCAACGCGTTGGGGGAGTGTGCAGCGTTCTGCCACCTGTTTCACCGTTAAGGAGCTGGCAAGAAGCTGCCACGATCGAGCGCAGAGGAGAACTTGCATTTTTCTGAGGTTTCTGGCACAATTATTATTATTATTATTATTTTTAGGGCCCCACGGTCCTAATAGACAAAGTTTGTGGACCGCTCACTGTATTAAAGTGATCGTGAGCCAAGTTATACCAAAGGGGCGGGGGTGGGGGGGTACTTACTTTCCCTGCATCAAACTTCCTCCACGCCCCCCTCGTCTTGTACGAGCCGCCTGTGCTAGAACTTGTTTGGCGAGGTTGTCCAGGATCTGCGTTGGGTGTGCCCGTCTGTCTCTCTGTGTGCGTGCGTGCGTGCGTGCGTGCGTGCGTGCGTGCGTGCGTGCGCGCGTCTCATAACAACACGCCTTTGTCTCCGCTGTACGGCACATAGCTCTGTTGTTGTTGTTGGCTGTCTGGCAGGCTGCGCTCCGTTCAAGGTGCGACCAGGTCGCAGTCCTCCCCAATGCCAAGAGTTTGACTGACAGCTCATCAGGAGAGGCGGGCCAAGTCGAGTTTTGAGATACGCGACGGCACGCCCCTGAAATCAACACGGATAAAGCGGCCGGCGGGTGTATGTGTCTTGGAAACGGGCACAGTGATAAATACAAGGACTATTTGTGTTTTTGTAATGACTTTTTGAACTTGGTTGCACTGTACTGTCCTCAGTAATCCTGGTGACCCTATTTTGGGCATGTCAATTTAGGCGATAATTAATGAAATGATAATCAAAATGTCTAAATTTTAAATTTGTTGTAAAAAGCTAAACAAATCGATCTACGACTACAAACTTAGAAAGCTTTGTGATGCGGTGCATTGGGACTTGTGAGCTTGTAGATCGGCTGTATTCGGATTCGTATTATAATTTACCTTTGGAGAGTGGACCAGCATTGGGTCTATTTTTACACAAATAAGTGGTAGCAAATGAACACTCAGGGTTTTCCAGTGTGTGAGGGATCAAGAATGATCACTGGTATATAGCAAGCCCCCAGTAAGGTTGGCCAGCGTTGAAGCGCTTAGCCCTACTGGTCAGAGCGGGGACTGCAGGTGGGCATTTAGCACGAGGAAACCCTGTGCATTTATCAATTCCGCATTTTGTGCACCAAATTTTGGTGCCCAAATCGAAAAAATGCGGAAGTACACCGTTCTTCTGGGTGCTTCAAAACGCCACTGAGCAACTAGCAAGGGGGGGGGGGGCAGTGCCCTCTATCCTTTAAAACTCTATGGTATAAATCTCGTTTGGCAGGCCACGGCAAGCTCTTTATCGACTTTATCACCCCACCATCACCCCTACCTAGTGGCCTTTATCACCCCACCATCACCCCTACCCAGTGGCCTTTATCACCCCACCATAACCCCTACCTAGTGGCCTTTATCACCCCACCATCACCCCTACCCAGTGGCCTTTATCACCCCACCATCACTCCTACCTAGTGGCCTTTATTACCCCACCATCACCCCTACCCACTGGCCTTTATCACCCCACCATCACCCCTACCCAGTGGCCTTTATCACCCCACCATCACCCCTACCCAGTGGCCTTTATCACCCCACCATCACCCCTACCTAGTGGCCTTTATCACCCCACCATCACCCCTACCCAGTAGCCTTTATCACCCCACCATCACCCCTACCCAGTGGCCTTTATCACCCCACCATCACCCCTACCTAGTAGCCTTTATCACCCCACCATCACCCCTACCCAGTGGCCTTCATCACCCCACCATCACGCCTACCTAGTGGCCTTTATCACCCCACCATCACCCCTACCCAGTGGCCTTCATCACCCCACCATCACCCCTACCCAGTGGCCTTTATCACCCCACCATCACCCCTACCCAGTGGCCTTTATCACCCCACCATCACCCCTACCCAGTGGCCTTTATCACCCCACCATCACCCCTACCCAGTGGCCTTTATCACCCCACCATCACCCCTACCCAGTGGCCTTTATCACCCCACCATCACCCCTACCCAGTGGCCTTTATCACCCCACCATCACCCCTACCCAGTGGCCTTTATCACCCCACCATCACCCCTAACCAGTGGCCTATATCACCCCTACCCAGTGGCCTTTATCACCCCACCATCACCCCTACCCAGTGGCCTTTATCACCCCACCATCACCCCTAACCAGTGGCCTATATCACCCCTACCCAGTGGCCTTTATCACCCCACCATCACCCCTACCCAGTGGCCTTTATCACCCCACCATCACCCCTACCCAGTGGCCTTTATCACCCCACCATCACCCCTACCCAGTGGCCTTTATCACCCCACCATCACCCCTACCCAGTGGCCTTTATCACCCCACCATCACCCCTACCCAGTGGCCTTTATCACCCCACCATCACCCCACCATCACCCCTACACAGTGGCCTGGACCGCTGTCAGGCTCCAATCTAGCCTGACGGCGACCCCGATGGCGTTTGCCTGCGTGTCACTCCCCATCTCTCCCCATTTCCGGTCTACCAGGTACCTACTGTTACTGTATAAATAAAGGCAAAAAAGCCTCCCATAAATGTTTGCACGCACGTGTTGTAAACAGTACATTTCTTTGCCCCTGAGATGTAGTAGAGTAGTATAAAATATTGAAATGTTTAAATTATCTACTAAATGTACCTCCAAATTGTACTTAAGTGCAGTAGTAGAGTAACACACTTGGTTACATTACACCACTCCCCCCCCCCCCCCCCCTCCCCACCACCATCTACCACCAGAACCACACCACCTCTCCTCTCCTCTCCTCTCCTCTCCTCTCCTCTCCTCTCCTCTCCTCTCCTCTCCTCTCCTCTCCTCTCCTCTACACTGCTGTATTAGCACCGGAGGCCGTTTCACAGCAAAACTTGTTTTGACAGAACTCCAGGTGTCTCATTGTTCGAGCTGGCACGGTTCAACAGAGTTACCAATTAGCACTGGGCTGAGGGCACAGGGAGAGAGGGAGCGGGGTGGAGAGGAGAGGAGAGGAGAGGAGAGGAGGGACACATTGAAAACGTGCAGGAGGATGGATGGATGTGGTGAAATGAGGTTTGAATAGTTGGGGAAGAAGTACGCAGATTTGGGACTTATAAAAGTAGCAACACCACAGTGCAAAAAAAGTCAAAGTCCTGCATTCAAAGTAGTTAATTTGACCCATTTTGACCTGAGATCAGATTCAAAAAATGTCTTCTACATCCTGACAGTTTTCTGAAAAAGCTATGTTTCTATGTCAGTGGTTCTTCGATTTTTCAAAAATAGCAGACCTACAAGCTCGTAGCGCGCCACTCGGTGGCGCGCTACGAGCTTGTAGATCTGCTATTTTTCAATAGCTAAAGCATAACATAATGCTAACACCAAAAAGGGGTTCCCGCCCAAAATGGGTTAAGTGAAAGTACAAAAGTAGCAAAAGCAAAACAACCTTTTCAGAACCATTATATATCATGTTATTGGACTGTAATTATTGGTCAGACATCGTTATTTCTGCAAACCGCATATAACAAATATAACATCTAAAACAACATTTAGTTTATGTAAGTTTGTAATGTAAGTTTGCCTACATGTGGAAGTAGTTGGAATGCAAATGACACATTAGCTTGAACAATGCCCGTCTCCAGCCGGGAGGAAGGTGTGAACAGCACTGCTTGTGGGGGAGAAAGGGTGAGGGCTCTAAGAGCGGTCCCACGGACCGAAAAAGAGCAGACATTTTAGTAGAATTATGTCTAAAATCATATTTCCAAAACGTTTCAGATGAAAAAAAAAACAGAGATGGTTTGAATCGAACATTTAGAAAAAGTCATGCAAGGGGAACTTTCTCAGGACTTCATGGGCAAAGAAAATCCACTTAGAAATTTCAAAATCGGTCAGCCTGACCGCTCCGACGCGCTAGTGTTAACCACTTCAAAGCCATATTTTATATGTTGGCCATATGCAGAAGATTAGGTTTCTTTTTACTAGTAACTTTATTCATAATTAATAATCTAAATCCGCTAAGTAACTACTAGTAATTAAAGCTCTCAAATTAATGTGGAGTGAAAAAGCACTTGCCACTGAGATGTTGTGGAGTACATGTATACAGTGTCAAGAAAGCGATACAGTATACTCAAGTAAAGTACTAAGTACAGTAGTTGAGTAAATGTACCCTACACCACTGGGTTTGAGGGATAGGGGCTTGTATGCGAGGGGCGTCTCCAGCCATAGTGAAGGAGTTTGGGCTAAGGAAGTGCGTGACCCCCTCCTCCCCCCCATCAGCAGTAGCAGTTTGGGGAAAGGGGGGCTGCAAGGGGTTTCAGCAGAATGCCACAAAGGCAGGAAAAGGCACTAAGGCTACAGCTATCGGCTGGTTTATAGGCGAATATTGTATCGATTACTTACTTAGAAGATGTTTTTAATACTTAAAAAAAATAAATTATATCAACAAATTAACACACTTGGCACCATTGCCGTAGATCTATGACAATTAATATATAGTATCACGCTCCCCGCCATTGCCGTAGATGTACGGCAATTGGTATTTTATAGTGCTTGTGATGCTACTTAGATTAGCACTGGATTGCTAGGTGATGTTGTCAACAGCAATGGAGTGCACCATCTTGAATTTCACCCACTCACACCTTTATCTCCAATTCCTTGTCCCAGATTGTATCTCTGGTCAAAACAAGGTTTATTCCACTGCCGATAGACAACGCTGTAATTGTCGCGGCAATTCTTTCTCATGGTCGAGCGGTAGATCCAGATATGGTCCGATACCACACACGGTGTAAGTAACAAATGTAACATTCGGTCGCAGGTTTTGGCTCTTCAAAATAAGCGAATTACAGCGAATTAATTAATTAATCCTGGCCGACAAATGGTTAATTAATAATCTAAGCCCAATATTATACAACATTGTTATAAGGCAAATAGCTGATGTACAAGCTTACAGAGTGAGCTAACCACTACACTGTACTGTGTTGATGGCAGGAAGGGTCTGTCTGTCTGTCTGTCTGTCTGTTTTTCAGACATGTATTAGTGGAATCTTGGGGAGTGGGGGGCCATGCAAAATGTTTGAAGCCAAAATCTCGGCCACTCGCTCACTCACTACAGTGCAATTGTTGACATGCCGAAATATGTGACCATCTTGTGGACTTCACATAACTTACATGGAAGTCTTTATACATGGCCACCAAGTTGAACTCTAACCTGCTAATAAACAAAGCGCAATGATTTACGTCCGGACACTGAATTTATGTGATGTCTACACGATTGTCACGTATTTCAGCAGGTCACCAATTTCACCCTAACACCGCCATGCTGGAGTGACCGAGTGGCCGATATTTTGGGTATTGGAATTCAGCTTTAGTCTTGACTCTGGAGGTGAGATGATCTCAATCCTGGCAGGTTCGTTCATCTCATCCACCTGCGGGTGTGCTGTTGCGTGTCTGTTTACTTCTCAACATCGAGCTCAAGAAATGGCAGACAAGATGGCATGTAGATCTGCTATTTTCAATTCTGTGCAGGACACACCACACAGTATAAATCAGGCATTACACTCCTTGGTTTTCCCCACATGCTCAGTTTTCCAGGAAGTTTTTAAGAGATCTTTCGAGTGTGGGTTGAACTGATTTAGTGAGATAATGAAACCCGGGATCACCTGCCGAATAGCAGTCGTTAGCTCTGGATTGTTATAGCTGTGTGTGTGTGTGTGTGTGTGTGTGTGTGTGTGTGTGTGTGTGTGTGTGTGTGTGTGTGTGTGTGTGTGTGTGTGTGTGTGTGTGTGTGTGTGTGTGTGTGTGTGTGTGTGTGTGTGTGTGTGTGTGTGTGTGTGTGTGTGTGTGTGTGTGTGTGTGTGTGTGTGTGTGTGTGAACATTAATCATACTGTAGCATACTTGTTTAAGTGTGTGTGTGTGTGTGCTTGCCTTGAACATGTGTTGCACTTGAGCTCCATAAAATCATTGGCAGCATTTAAAAAAAAAGAAACATGACTAAAAGTTGCTATTGCCTTAGATGTTTAGCTGTAAACATTTCTAATACTAATTGTTAGTTTTCGCTGAAGAACAGACGTCGAGGACAACCTGAAGTGGACCCTACAAAACTCCAGCATTTCAAGGTCTTTGAATAGACGGCACAAAGTGAAGGGAATAATAGATGGAAATATTGGTTTTAATGAGTTGAAAATGTCTCTATTATCTAGATGGATCGATTTGCAAGTACACTTGGTGGACCATTTCTCAATTATCACTTTATAGTGCTGGTAAGTTCAGTACCAACAAAGCCATGAAATCTAGTTTTTAAGACATTCGATATTCTGCGTGCGTGCGTGCGTGCGTGCGTGCGTGCGTGCGTGCGTGCGTGCGTGCGTGCGTGCGTGCGTGCGTATAATAATTGTCTAGACTGATCCAAGTTTAACAGCTTGCAATAGGTATGGTGCAGTGACATCGGCACATCCCTTAACCCATTTTGACCTGAGATCAGATTCTAAAAATGTCTTCTACATCCTGACAGTTTTCTGAAAAAGCTATGTTTCTATTTCAGTCGTTCTTCGATTTTTCAAAAATAGCAGATCTACAAGCTCGTAGCGCGCCACTCGGTGGCGCGCTATGAGCTTGTAGATCTGCTATTTTTCAATAGCTAAAGCATAACATAATGCTAACACCAAAAGGGGTTCCCGCCCAAAATTGGTTAATCCATTCTGGGCGGGAACCCCTTTTGGTGTACAGTATGTACAGTATTCTAAATTTATTTGATGCTGGTATATAAATAGTTTTTTCAGAAAACTTGGGTCAGGTTTTCAAGGCATTTTTTAGAATCGGCCTCAGTCCAAAATGGGTTAATGCAACCTCCACTACCATTGTGATTGACAGACATACCTGCTCTGTATACAGCTGGGAGTGGAGTGCTGGGACCAGGCTAAAGATGATGCAGGGACCAGGCTAAGATGATGCAGGGAGGTGTGTGTGTGTGTGTGTGTGTGTGTGTGTGCAGTGCAACCCACATTCCCCAAAGAACAATTTATTGTTATGGCTGAACGCACTGTGACAGTCAAAGTCTGACACTGTGTGTGTGTGTGTTGGGCTGCAGTGGAATGCTGACTGCTTCCAGGGAGCACTTAAGCTGCCTTGAATTGGGTTTAGTGTTGTCTGGCCCATATAGCATGAGAGGGACTTGGATTTTTTTGGGGGGGTGGGGGCGTAGTTTAGTTGTCAACACTGGGTATCTGCTTTCGGAATCAGTTTTCAATGCCCACCCCCACCTTCATAACGGCTAGTGAAGTTTTCCCGATGTGTGTCAGGCCAAACCGAGCGAGACTACCCTTCCAATTTATTTGATTCCGGCTCCTCTCGGCGATGTCTTCCAGTGAAGACATCTCTGAACTCTTCTTAGATTAGTTTGCCGGTGGTTTTGATGTTTGTGTTGTTGCTGTTTTTGTTTTGTTTTCATGCCTCTACTTCAGCTTGGTCGACAGCGTCTAAAGCGCCAGGATCTTCTTTTTGTCTCGGTTTCCGGGGGGAAAAGGGGGGGGGGGGGATTTTGATACAGGAATTATTTTTCTTTACCTGCTCCACTTCTTTAACCCATTCTGGGCGGGAACCCCTTTTGGTGTTAGCATTATGTTATGCTTTAGCTATTGAAAAATAGCAGATCTACGAGCTCGTAGCGCGCCACCGAGTGGCGCGCTACGAGCTTGTAGGTCTGCTATTTTTGAAAAATCGAAGAACGACTGACATAGAAATATAGCTTTTTCAGAAAACTGTCAGGATGTAGAAGAAATTTTTAAAATTTCGACGTCAGGCCTAAATGGGTTAAGTGCCCCCCCCCCCCCAGCTCCACCAACCGTTTTTCTGAATAGTTGTGGAAAATATGGGACAGTTCGACGGAGGCAGGCGATGCCTGCTCCGGCGCATACATACCTACGCAGGTGTGCACACGCCGCCTTGTTTATATTATTATTCCCCCCTGCCTCTCCGAAGCTCACCTTTAATTGAGCGGCTTATTAGGATGCCATTCAAAGCGGTCACGGAGTCGCAGGGGATTCATTCTGAGCTTTCCACCATAGGAGGAACTAGGGGGGGTGGGGGTGGGGGTAGGGAGCGCGTTGCCAACCGAAAAGGCTCTGACGAGGAACGTTGGTGTGTTTTTGTGGAATGTGGGCCATTTGTCACAGGAGAAGAAGAAGAAAAAAAAAAGCGTATCTTTGCCATCAGCGATATGCGCTCTGGAAGATGCCAGAATTCTGGCCAGACATCCACGCTTGGAAAGCGTGTGGGGGGGGGGGGGGGATGGGATGGGTGGGGGAGGGGGGGGATGTGCGTAAACAGAACCTGTCACCAAAAGTTGTGGGAAGAAGAATCCTCGGAGCAGCAGTTATACTGTCAAGAAGCAGCTTCCATTTCATACATTATTAACACTACCTAAACGCATTATTTGTGTATTTATTCATTCATTTGTCTTGTTAACATCCTCTCAGAGTGAGATAAACAGTGCGGTCCGGACGCGCCGTGTGACAGTTGTGTGTGAGAGATTTGAATAAAAATCCTCCCCGGCAGCCGGTGATTGGAGCGAGACGCGCCCGAGGAGGGTTTTTTTTTTTTCCTTCTTCTTCTTCTCCTTTCCTCCTCTTCACGGACACCAGACAGGCTCATTAACCCATTCTGGGCGGGAACCCCTTTTGGTGTTAGCATTATGTTATGCTTTAGCTATTGAAAAATAGCAGATCTACAAGCTCATAGCGCGCCACCGAGTGGCGCGCTACGAGCTTGTAGGTCTGCTATTTTTTTTTTAATCGTGAAAATGTGGCACAAATCTTTGAATATATATTCTTTATGTTGTTCCAGGGACCTCCCAGAAGCAAAGATTTGAGTTAAAAATGTTCGCTCTGGAAGAATATATATTCAAAGATTTGCGCAACACATTTTCACGTTTTTTCTCAAAAATAGCAGACCTACAAACTCGGTGCCGCGCTATGAGCTTGTAGGTCTGCTATTTTTCAATGGCTAAAGTATAATACATATAATGCTTAAAACACCAAAAGGGGTTCCCGCCCAGAATGGGTTAAGGGACAGTAAAGGCGACGATGTCGTAGCGGCGCACGTTTTTACCGGCCTGGCTTTTCCTTTGAACAGCGTCGCCCTCTTATCTGCGACATGATCTGTTCCTCCATAACAAGGCACTCCCACTCTCCACGCTCGCGCGCACGAGTACGAGTACGTGCGCGCACACCGAGACAGACAGACAGACAGACAATCTCCTTTTTCACACGCGCACAAACATACACGCTCTTCACGCTTATTTACTTAGACAGAATAAATGTAAGCATGGGACTCGTCCACTGAATTCTGGCAGCTTTTTTGTTTTGTATTTCTTTTCTAACGCTGTGAAAAAAGACGAGAAAATATACCCCACCACACAGCACTTCTATTCCATTTCGTTGCGTTTCTTATTTTTCTCTGCAGCGACATCAGGAGTGTAGATTTTAATTGGAACTTTTGGCACTGTCTCCATCTTGTGTTGGAATGGCAGACAAGTGAGTGGCCGGCGCAGCTGATTGGTGTGTAGCGAGCCGTGCCTAAATCAACTGGCAGCATGAATGGCTGGCTTGATTCACACTGGCATTCACTGGGATCCAATGCAGCTTTTCTTTTTCTTTTTTCGATCACTTAACCCATTTAGGCCTGACGTCGAAAAAAAAAAAAAAAAAAGTATTATGAAAGAATATATATTCAAAGACTTGTGCCGCATTTTCACGATTTAGAAAAAATAGCAGACCTACAAGCTTGTAGCACGCCACTCGGTGGCTTGAGCTTGTAGATCTGCTATTTTTAAATAGCTAAAGTATAGAGAGATGACTTCCGCACACCCGGTAGGTTTGGAGCAGGTGCGATGATGACGAGGCATATACAATGTGAAAGGAGGCCTGAGGAAGGTTGCAAGACCGAAACGTTGCTTTAATAAAATGCTCTGAACCCAGCAAGTGGCAGTGTGCGGGTGTCCCTCCTTTCACATCAAATAGCTAAAGTATAACATAATGCTTAGTTAAAACACCAAAAGGGGTTCCCGCCCAAAATGGGTTAAGCCCCTTTATACTTGGTCGTATACGACAAATAACTGAACATGGCCAATCTACAAGCTCAGTCATTTGAAAATGTTTGAAAATACTTGACAATTTCTCTGATGTTTTCCCAAAATAGCAACGCCAGGTCTGGTATCGGCAACGAGAGAGACACAGAAAGAGAGGGAGGGAGTGATTGATAGAGAGACGGAGAGAGAGAGAGAGATCCTGTTAGTTTAATTTCATACTTTTGTTTTATCTGGTCAGTTTACCTGCCTGTATTTGTGTAACTTACAGTACAAACACTTACAGTATTTCATTGAGTGCCAGATAGTTAGATGGTAAAAAAAAAGTTCACACAGCAGTCAAATCGCTACTGATGGGCAGAAACCGGCTATCCACATTTGAACTTTTTGTGTTTTTTTTGTAAATTAACTCCATAATTGATCATACCTCAGTGTCACACAAAAGCATCAAAAGTAGCAGATCCACAAGCTGGAAACTTAAATTGAGGTTTCAGCGTCCGTTATGAAGATTAGTCAGCTCTACGTATCAGACCTCCATCGCGCACTGTATTGCACCTGACCCTGTTCTCTGACCAGTCTGGTTGTAATGCAAGGGTGTGCGTCTATGATAGATAAAAAATCACACCCGTGTGAACTGAGTGGTGTAAGGTCTTATATAGACTGATCAGCTGTGGTCTGACGTAATGTCTGACGTAATGAAATCACACCCGGGTGAACTGGGTGACCGTAGCAACCATGCTCATTTTTTGAGCACAGACAGACAGACAAACAAAGCCAGTCGTAGGAGTGGTTTACACCACACAAAAAGACACATTTAAAATCGCTTTGTGTTAATTGACAAGTAATTCCTCTTCTTAACATGAGACCTGTGTACGGTCGCCGGTTTCATTTTATTTTCTCCATTCAAAGCGTGTTGCTTTGAGGTCTCATGGTTCCATACACATCTAATGTACCGCTCTGAGTGATAATGAATATTTACCAAACGCCATAGATGTAGTCTTTTCACACACTAATGGGCGCGGCGCTACAACATGCACTTTGAAGATATGTGCTCCGAGAATTATGCCCCTGATTTGTCGTCGTGCGGCCGTGTGTCATGGAGGGGTTTTCAAAGGAGACATGGTGTTCAACTAGGATGCTGCCGTCTTCAGCCAATCTCTAGTTCCATGCTAAAAAAAATTAACAAACGACGACGTGCAATAACTAACATTATGATCAAAGATGATCAACGTTGACCTGTCTTTGCATACGTGCATCAACATGGAGGTTGTTCTACACCTGCAATTAATTCTGTACCATTCACACGTCATTTTAGTCTAAAAATATGACTTAACATATTACATCTCTTTAGATTACACAGTATGTGTGGTGTGTCCAGGTTACCTCCGTCTTTTAAAGTGAACACGTATGCTGGCACTGGGAACTGGTGTTTATGCTAACAGCTAGCGGTAGAGATAGAGTTAAGGTCTTTCTTTTAATGATATAAAACCAGATCGCTAAAATCTATTTTTTGACAGGTCTGTTGCTAGGCAACGCCTTGTGCAGCGCTCTCTGACATGTTCCACGCATGCGCGCAGCCGTTCACTTCCTTGTTTACGGCTCAACAAAACTGTCTATTATCTCTAAATGTACGTATAGCTCTCCATGGTTTTGATCAGAACGGCAATGTTCTGGATGTTTGGAATATTAACACTTCTAAAGAGAGATCATCTGAGGTAGCACAAGGTAGTAATGGAATATTATACCTCCTGGGTTCTTTGGGGGAAATGGAAGGCGGGGGCTTTTCAGAGTAAAATCTGCCCATCTGCTGGGCGCTCTAGCGCCTTTTATTCTGAAAGATTCCTGGGCAAAAACAAAGTGTTAAATACCAGTGTTTGTCTGGTGGTCATTACTCAAAAGTTTGCAGGAAGCCTCAACTCTGCTTGAATGTAAGAGTGACTTGACCCCGGTTCTCCCCTGATTGATGCGCTGATACGCCTCAGCTCCGTTACATACAGTTATGGACCGCTCCCTGGCTGCCCCTGCAGTAGCTAACGCAGAACACATGCTCCAGTCTGTCTGCAGGAGGACACACCTGTTTTTAAACTGTACAGCACACGCACACACACACACACACACACACACACACACACACACACACACGTACATTGCCGTCAGGAACATGAATGCCAAAAAGGCGTGGAATCCGAATATATAGGTAGAGATGGCTGCTGCCGAGACGAGGGAGCAGGGTCACGTCAGAGTCGTCGTAATCCACCTTGAAACAATGCAGACCTTGTTTCTGCCTCTGTGTCAGCACCTGTGTGTGTGTGTGTGTGTGTGTGTGTGTGTGTGTGTGTGTGTGTGTGTGTGTGTGTGTGTGTGTGTGTGTGTGTGTGTGTGTGTGTGTGTGTGTGTGTGTGTGTGTGTGTGTGTGTGTGTGTGTGTGTGTGTGTGTGTGTGTGTGTGTGTGTGTGTGTGTGTGTGTGTGGGTGGATGGACGGGTGGGGTTGTATGATCTATACTCGCCACTGTCTGTCTTTGCATGCAAACTAGTGTTTTGACTCTGGTTGTGCGCATGTGCACGTGTGCGTACACATGTGCGTGCATGCTTGCAGCAGCAGCAGTGGGCCTTTCCTCTGCGGGCTGGTTAGTCAGTGCTGTGTAATTACCTGGCTGTCTGCCACCGAGCCCAGCACCAGTCTTAACTGTCACACACAGACGACGCCTCGACGTTTCAATCCGACGGCTCCTCGAAGGAATGACATGCAGAGCCTTTTCTCAGCTGTCACTCACATGGTCTCTGTTTTGTTTGACCGCCGGGCCCCCCAGTTGCGCCCGAACCGCAGGGCTGATAATCCGACACGATGGTAGCCCTCGCTTCCCCGCCATCAGGCACGCGAGCTGCGTGTGTGCGAGACGAGCGAGCCGCGTCGGGCCCCGCCATTTTAATTGTTATATCTCCTCAGCCTTGATTCGAGCAAAAAGGGAGGCCTCAGCAGAGCCTGGCACTTCAAAGGCTACCTCCCCCAGTCTTACAAGTTGCCTGTCTCTTTGCAGCAGCCCGGGCTCTGGAGAGCACCGGCGAGGAGAGGGGGGGGGGGGTTGGAGAATCCCCCGACTGGAATGAGTTTGATGGGCTAATTGTAGCCCCCAGTGGACACAGGCGCACATCACAGAGGGGGCCGGCAGAGCGAGGGAGCAGCAGCTAACACAGCAGAGGCTCGTCGCAGCCGACGAGCGCTGCTAGCTGCTCGCTGCGTTCAGTATACCAGCTCCAGCCAATGGACCTTTAACGCCATGTTTCTCCCTCTCCCTCCATCGTTTACGTTGCCTCTCTTGTTGCGCTGCCCTTTACAACTCCCCCCTTCACCTCGTTCTGTATTTCTATTTTGTTTGTTTTTTTCGCCGGGCAATCGTAATAATGTATTCACTTTGAACGCCGTCGCTCTCCACGGGAACCGACAGCGTCTCCAGGCGCCGCCAGGTCTCGATGGCGGCCTATCAGAGTGCGCGTCGGGCCACTCCATTTAATGAGACCGCTGACCACCGAGAATCGGCCGATGAACCGTAACACGAAGCACAACAAAGGAACCCAATCCGTCAGCCAGACGCACGCACGCACACGCACACGTGCACACAGACACACACACACACAACCAAAGAAAGTCTCACTGCCTTACTGTTAACCACTAGCAGCGTCGCTACGTAGCAAGTGGCGGCACTGTAGTGATGATCAAAAAAAGAAACGGATCTCCACAGCTTTGAACGAAACAAACCTCGCTCCATCTGCATCAAACACAAATCAATAGTTGATACTTTGCAGCACAACGTAACGTAACGGTACTTACCCATTTTTCCTTCACCACCATCAGCCACACAACCGTTCCCCAACTAGCATCCTCTCCCTGGTGGATGTGCGTTAACGCCACCAGAGTGGAAGCTCAGTTAAAAGGGAAGAATGGCGCTATAGGAGATGACACCGGCGAGGAAGCAGCCGCGTGTTCGGAAGAGGCCCTGGCTGGGAGGGAATCAATGGGAGGGGAACACACACACACACACACACACAGACACACAGGCAGACACACACAGATACACACACACACACACGGAAATAGCACATGGGGAAGGAGATTTTTTCTTCTCCTTTTTAAGGGGGTTTTGCATTTGTTGAAAAAGCGAGATGAAGAGAGGGAGAAAAAACAAAACAAAAAAACATTCTTCTGAACATCTTTTGAAAGACAAAAACAGACCAAAAAAAGCGTTCTCACAGTGAGGTTGAGTTGTGGTTAAGGTTTGTTTTATCCAACTGTGCGGAAGCGTGTGTATCTGTCTCTCAGCTCCCTTTTTAGTCTAGGCGTAGAAAGTCTACTCATGGCATGTTCAAGGGCACTCGGTGCCCACAGATGCCCCGCAGGAGGCGGAATTATGAATACAACAAACGGTAAACACACACCTACACATACTATTAAAGTAGTGAGCAGTGCAGTTGGCAACAGCCCCGTACTCAAATAGTAATTTGAGCCAAACCATGGCGGCTATGAACGTTACGCTGCTGTGGGTCATTGATGAAGACGACTTGAGTCAAATAATCGTCTCTCATTTTGGGCTGTGATAGCGATGTGATTTGCAGGCAGTAATGTATTCCTGCATGCACTCTGGCAATACAAGTTATTTTTTTTTTGTATTTGCTTGTGTGATAAAAGATTTTCTTTCTTTTCTTTTCTTTTTAATATCCAGCAGCTGTTGACAAAGCAGACAATAGCAAATGAACTCTTGAGGCAGCGCTTTGAATGGCATTCAGGCTCCAATGTGACGGAGCGGAGCCATTCAGCAGAGAGGGAGAGAGAGAGGGAGATGGTATCAAGTTGCCTGCAGATGGAGGTCAGTGTGACTGGCACAGTTGGCACCTTGGCAAAGTAGCAACCGCAGCTCTCGTTCAGCGTAAAGGATGCGTCGAGTGGCGTGTAGGGGTGGCGCTGGGTGTCGTGTATTTATGTGTGTGTGGGGGGGGGGGGGGGGGGGGGGGGCTTCTTTTGTCTTCTCTTCCTCCTTGCCAACGCTTCCTGTTTTGAAAGCCATTAAGGAGCACACATTTCCTCCCAGCGAGAGTGGGGAGATGAAAAGGGCCCGGTCTTTTGAAACGTGTCCCAAGCGCCGGCACGGGAAAAGAGAGTGGCGAGCTACAGCTATCTGTAAACATCTCTGAAGGGTCGGCGAAAAAAGGGGCGAATTGTGAAGGAGGTGAAATGATATGATAATTAATTTGCCCTCTCTTTCTTTTTTTTAAATCTTTTTTTCCTCTGATGAAAGATGTCCCGGTGTTTTGTAGTATTTTGCTTAGTTTTTTTTTGTTGCTGTATTGCTCCATTCACAAGCACACTCCGCAGCCTCCCCCCCTGCTCTCTCCCCCACGTGCTTTGTGACATCTGCATCCACACATGTGGTGCTAGCAGGCTGTTTTTCATAGTTCCGTTTGTTTTCTCGTGCAGCCATCCATTCGAGACGGGAACGCCTGCGTCACGAGAACGCGTCGTGGCTTCTAAAGGTCGCCGCCGCTGTTGAGACGTGACACCTGAGGTCAGACCCCACGTTGAAGTAGGCTGGATACGCATCGCTGCATGGGCCCTTTACTCTTTTTTTTTACATTTTTCTTCAGGATTACTGTTGACAGCGCTAGCCTAGCCGCTTAGCCTCGTCATCTGCCAAGTCGCTCCACTGTGGCTGTCATCGTGTTTATGCCTGATGTACACTCTGCTGGGGTGGAAATAGATGACGTACAAGCTCACAGCACGTCCGAGGCGCTGTGAGCTTGTAGAGCTTGTAGATCGGCTATTTTTGGTGCTTGACACCCGCACACAGCCAAGTGTATTTCAAGCCTTATTCTGTCCTCTGCCCTACCAGCAGCAGTGCTCCTATGGTTGGAGAGGTGCTAGAGCACTGTCTGTGTCTCAATGTCAGGTCTTGGGACCAACCAGGGGTCCAGAGGGACTCGTCTTACGGGTCTGTAACTCAGAGTGTACAAATCCATTTGTACACTCTGAGTTAAATGAACACTGAGGAATTTTATATACAGCGTTTTGTCCTAAATCGTGTCACATTTTGCCATTGACAATGAAAGGAGAATTTACTTCTTATGTGTCTGAGCAAATCGGCTAATGGGCTATGTATATAATTCACGACCGAGAAGTGGTATAGTGTGGGGCATTGTGGAAGTATAGAAGTTATTGAATGATGTACGATGATAAGAGTGCCCCTCACGTCTTTACACAGGTGTGATTTTTACAGTATAGATTGGGGGGTGGGGGGGGCACAGATCGATAAAAAAAAAAACCTGTATCAAGTGGCGTTCCGTGGCCTAATGCATATTATACTGGGGGTCCTTGAAATTAATAAGGTCAAGAATCACTGTGCTAGAGAGCCCCCACCCATCTTCTCTCTCTCTCTTCTCTCTCTCTCTCTCTCTCTCTCTCTCTGTGTCTCTCTGTGTCTCTCTCCCTCTCCCTCCATCCTCCACTGCTCCACGCTGCCCTCCAGCCTGGCCGGTCTGCGCCTCTTAATAAAACCGACAGGCTCTAATTGGCCTTAATTGCACCCTTTGGGCGTCGTTTAAATGGAGTGTTGCTAAACAAACTGCAGGGTCTGTGCAGGCGGACCAGCCGGGCTATGGTGCCGCGTGCGTACCGTGCGTGCGTGCGTGCGTGTGTGCGTGCGTGCGTGCGTGCGTGCGTGCGTGCGTGCGCAGACATGTGCGCACACATGTCTCCATACTGTATGAATGGGCTCGGGTGTGCAAGTGCACACGTGAGTGTAAACACTTGTTTAATGGGGGTCGGAGGACGTGCACAAACCCATATTTTGCGCGTGTTTACAATAACAGAAGAATTTGTATGCGTAAGCATTAAATTAGTGTGTGTGTGTGTGTGTGTGGGGGTGGGGGGGGGGGGGATGTAGCAACACATTCCTCCCTCACAATGAGCCAACGGAAACAAGAGCGCACAAGCCTGAGAATCTCACACATTCAACCCGACTGTGAACCTCATAGGTGCATTCTGCCGGCGTCAAATCCACTCTGACAGTAAAACACAGTACGTCTGTGTCTTTGAGGAAGTGTCTACAACTCCAGGTGTCAGAAAAAAGCCTTTTTAAATCACCACTATTATAGGAATCGGAGAAGAAAGGGAAAAAAGAAAGCCAAACACATTTCCCGTCTGCCGTTCAAGTCGGCAAGAGGCACAAAGCTACTGCTGCTGCCACGGTGTGTGTGTGTGTGTGTGTGTGTATTTCGGAGCGCCTCGTTTATCGTCAGCGCCACCTCGTGGTGGGTGCGAGGGGGGGGGGGGGGGGTCAACGGTTCCCACCCCCCTCCGCTCTGACACAACCGAGGTGGCGGCCAGCCGCTCTCCACGTGGTCCTCCATCGGGTCACTGAGCACACACATCGACGCAGAGCTCTAGATACAATTGAGTCATTGAAATTCCAAGGCCAAACCTGTGTGTGTGTGTGAGTGTGAGTGTGAGCGTTAGTGGTGACCCAGAAACCTGTGACCCACAAGGAGAAAGCGGAGAGGATAATCACGTTGAGAACAGTGGTGAGCTAAAGCTCTTTTCGGGGCCATTTATTCACCCTTCCACTTTTGTTTTCGCCGGTCCCGTCCTCTTCCCACGTCTTCTTCCTCAGCAGTTTGTTTTGGGAGTTTCAATTTCGCTCCGAAGATGGCGCTTGTCGTGTGTGTGTGTGTGTACGTGTGCGTGTGTGCATGTGTGTGCGTGCGTGCGTGCGTGTGCGCGTCTGCGTGTTTTTGTCTTTATTTTTTGCCAGGAAAGACGGGGAGAGCAAGGCTGTGTTTTCATCCTGGGCGTAAAAATCCATGTAATGATGCAGTGGCCAACACGCAGGCCCCATAAAAAGTGCAAGGGCCTCATTTCGGAGGCCTGCTGGTGCTCCGGGGGGCCCGACATGCAGAGTCCCTCCCCCCTCCCCTTTTCTTTTAGGAAAAAGAGGCAAGGCACATAATTAAGATATATGGCTGAGGCCAGGCTGAATATATAGACTGAAAATATAGTGGAGTCTCCCTCAATCACAGCCTGTGGTTTAGTGTTCGGGCTGCAGCCAGTGCTTAGGTCCGTGTGTGTGTGTGTGTGTGTGTGTGTGTGTGTGTGTGTGTATGTGTGTGTGTGTGTGTGTGTGTGTGTGTATGTCTGTCTGTCAGCAGTCTGAACAGCATGCTATAAAAGTCTAGCAAGTCCAACCATAGCCTCTCTGTGTGTTATGGTCACTCTGAGCCAAGGTGTGCGTGTGTGTGTGCACGTGTGTGTGTGCACGTGTGTGCACGTGTGTGCGTGTGTGCGCGCGCACGCGCGTGCACACAGCATATGTTGGTTGTAGTTTTTATCTCACTGATTTCATGTGCGTGCGTGCGTGCGTGCGTGCGTGCGTGCGTGCATGCGTGCGCGTCAAGGATGTCCCGTGTTCCCTGATCCAGCAGTCCTCTCTCCATCCATGTCTTTTTCCATGCTTGTCCCCGGCGTAAAATATGATCTCGCTGTCCGAGGCGATAGTGTGTGTCCGAGAGAACACATCCTACAGTCCCTCGACATTAGGCCTGACAGACACGTGCGCACACACACACACACACACACACACACACACACACACACACACTCCCTCTCTTTCTCACGCCTCAGTCGTTTCAGCCGCTTTGTCACTCTCTAATGATAACTATCCATCAACGGGAGGGGCGTCGCTGGTGGAAATGAAGATGGATTGAATTAGTACACGCGTTTTCGGGGGAGGTGGTGGGGGGGGGGGGGGAGTAGTGTGAGCAACCCGTAATTACACTGTCGCGGAACCCCCCCCCCCCCCCCCCCCCACCCCCCCCCTCGCTCCCTCCCATAGACAAGAGGCTAACCTTAACACATTCACATCGGAGTTAATTACAAGGTGTTTCACTATGGGCAGATGCACCTCATGTAGTTCCTAATGGTAAGTGACTGCTGCTAGGGCACGGCGACCAATGTCTGTCTGTCTGTGTCACCCCCAATACCCCCCTCCCTCCTCGCCCGAACGCTTACCACTCTCCTTGGTGCGGGAAATATAGTACCTCAGCTGTTGGACAAATTCAGCGACACGCCGATAAAGGCCGCCTGGAATTTTATATATAGATCTCGTGCAAAAAAAAAAAAAAAAGTGTGTGCGTGCTTGCGTGTGTGTGGCGCGCGCGCGCACACACACAGGATATTTCTCCCACCACTGTATGCAGCTGCTGCTATGAAGAATAATCGACTTTCGCAAAAAAAATGCTACGATATAACTACCGACCATTAAGGTGTACGGGACTTGTAGATGAACCCTGAGGCCTTTGAGGAAGTCCACAAACATATCTTTACAGTATAGTCAAAACCAACTTCTACTGGCACACACGTACGCATGTGCACGAACACGCACACACACACACGCATGCACAAACACTCATTTATTCCCACGTCTCTCCTCCTCTCTGTGGGAAATAAACTGGGCCTGAAGTGTTTTGTTATTAAATAAGGAAAACGGAAAGTCCACGAAAAATACTTAATGTCATGTGCTACAGTAGAAGCACATGACTGCGGAGGATCTCGATGAACCAATTAACGTTGGCTCGTAAAGAAAATCCTGCCCTTTCATGAAGCGGCGTCGCTTCCGCCCGACAGAAAATGTGTTTGCCTGAAACCCTTAAAAGTAATACGCTATGGGCCAAGAATCAGGTGATGTGACGCAGCTTGAATGGAGGGGAAAGGGGAGGGGCGTTTCTGTCCATCAGATAACCCATTCAGGCCTGACGTCGAAATTTTTCTAAAATCTTTTTTCTAAATCATGACAATTTTCTGAAAGATTTGAGGCACATTTTAACGATTTTTAAAAAATAGCAGACCTACAAGTTCATAGCGCGCCACTCGGTGGCGCGCTATGAGCTTGTAGATCTGCTATTTTTCAATAGCTAAATTATAACATAATGTTTAAAACACCAAAAGGGGTTCCCGCCCAAAATGGGATAAGGCAGTGGCTCTCAACCTTTTCTGGATCAGGGCCCACTGGAACATCTTAGAAGTGTTCGCCGCCCGCCTTTCAGCTGCCCGGTCAAGTGGTCAGATGTGTGGTCCGCCTTTCAGCTGCCCGGTCAAGTGGTCAGATGTGTGGTCCGTGTGGGTTTTGAGAGTAAGATTTATTTTAATAATAATCAATCAATTGATTGTGTTCCGGCTTGGATCAATGGAACTTACATAGTAGTAAGTTGCTATTTATTCTGTATCACATTGTAAACCCACATTGTTCAAGGTTTTACAGAAAATAAATTGCATGTATCTTTTATTATTGCGAACGCAGTGAGCATTTACTATGAGACCCAGCAGATCATGTCTGTCTGTGTCTGTGTGTGTGTCACGCTGTAACACCACCCGCCCGCCACCAGAGGGCGCAGCTGTATCACACACAAAAACACACACGCACGCACTCACGCAAAAAAAACCCTTAAAAAATAATAATAATAAAAAATGTTTAAAAAAATTAAGAATTAAAAAAAAAGCTCTGTATGTGTGTCAGACTGCCACAACAGCTGCGTTCGCTTCCCGCGTTCACGCGTCTTACTTGTTTTATATTATACTACTGTTATGTTAGCGTCAAAATCTCAGTGTTTGGCAATTATTTGGGGGGGCCCACTTGCAATATCCTCACGGCCCACCAATGGTCCCCAGACTGCAGGTTGAGGACCACTGAGATGAGCCAAAGTGAGCGGAGGTGTGGCGTGATGTCAGGCGCTCCGAGCGTTCCATGGCTTGTGAATCCATTGTGATTCAACGTGGGAGTCGAGAGAGAGGGACTTGAAGCGCAGCAGATCTAAAAGTCGATCTTAAGACAATTTCGCCATCAAGGCCGCTGCTTTATCATCGCTCACCGCGGTGGCGGCGTAGAAACGAGAAGGTCACAACCACGTCCTTCACATATGCGACCATGTTTTGCCTCGCTTAACGCCTATACTGTACAGATGCTGTGTACGGCATAGTTAATCGATGGTAAACAAAACACAATGGAGGCCAACTGCTTTGGCTCCAGGCCTTAAATGAATGAATGAACGACGAATCGCATTGTTTTCCTTCTCATTGTGTATCAGTGGAATGACTCCGTTGTTAAGGTGAGGCGCCCGGGCGATAACACGGGGCTGCGTTCTGATGGGAGAGATTGTTCGCGAGCTGTGGAAATGGTTTCCGAGTGATACAATGTGTTCCATTGTAATGTTAAAGGTTGCTGTGCAGACTACCATGATGTACAGTAATTTAGTGTTCATCATTTCACAACATTTCTCTAATTTCTAACAGAACACAGTTTTTTTTATTATACATGTTAGAGTCTACTTCTTTTTTTACGGCAATGAATACAATGCAGGAGGTACTGTGGGCAAGTGCAAGGTAGCAGCTAACGTCAGATTTATAATTTGTTGTATGGCTGTCGTATGTTGGGGGCAAAACAAGTATCGTACCGTAGAGCAGAAATTAGATATAATATGTATGCAGTTTTGTTACTCGGATAGTACATTTACATGATAACATTGTCTTTGAAGGCCCTGTGTGTGTTTATATAAGGTTTTCAGCAAGAGAGCGAAGCATTTGAACATGCAGGGAGATAAACCTCTAATGTTGTTTGACCCCTTGTGTGTGTGTGTGTGTGTGTGTGTGTGTGTGTGTGTGTGTGTGTGCGTGTGCGTGTGCGTCGGCTTAGCGTGCACTCGCCGAGCCACACGCACTCTGTCATCGGCATCAAAATAAGTATGGGGGGAGATAAAGCCAACCGTTTGGGCGTTCTAGCACAGTGATCTGATGTGAAGCTGGGGCTGTGAGAGCACACGGGGAAGATGATCAAATCCCCCCTTAATGGAACCCATCACTGCTGTGTATTCCACATTTCATCTAGCAGAGCTATTACGTTTGCACCCCTCTACGTTTTGTTCTACATTTAGCACAGCCCCTCCCTCCCTCCCCCCCACTTCCTTTCCCCTCTGTCTCTTCAGCAATGTCTGTCGAGAGCAGAAAGAAATGTGTGGAATGTCACCTGGCATTTATTGTGATGTAGTAGTACAGTGTAGAGTGTCTGTGGTACCAGTGGTACCAGCCGTGGTGGACCAAGTACTCAGTACTCGGGCCCCATAGATTCTTCTGGTCAAATGTCAACCCATTTAGGCCTGACGTCGAAATAAATAAAAAGTCTGCTCGAAGAATATTATATTCAAAGATTTGTGCCACGTTTTCACGACTTTTCAAAAATAGCAGACCTACAAGCTCATAGCGCGCCACCGAGTGGCGCGCTATGAGCTTGTAGATCTGCTATTTTTCAATAGCTAAAGTATAACATAATGCTTAGTTAAAACACCAAAAGGGGTTCCTGCCCAGAATGGGTTAAGTAGAGTAATTTTGTTTTTAATATCAAATGCACTGTTGTATACAATTAAAAGTCAATACTGAAAATAGCACATCTACAACAAGCTTGAGC
>NC_136805.1:12630480-12757980 GCF_951216825.1 Electrona antarctica
CAAGACGCTCACAACTTGTAGATCGGCTATTTTTGGCTAATGTGGTTATGGTTAACCACTTTATAGTTCGGCGGGGACTCGTTATGAGTTGGTAGACTGGCTATTTAAAAAAAAATATGACGTGTGTGTATATATAGGAATAATTAGAAACATTTCGGAAACTCTTGACAAATTGAATATATTTTTTGGGACACCAGGGTTAAAGTGGATAATTTTATTTTTTTATTTTTTTAAGAAGGAAAGAAAGCTGAGTAGATGCCAAGCAGAGTTACTGTAGATGCCAAGTCCTTGTCTCAGAGAGAGAGAGAGAGAGAGAGAGAGAGAGAGAGATGGTGTTGGGTGGGGGGGGGGGGATATCACATAGATAAATGACTGTTGGTCACACTTTGCTGAGCCTGCCCTCCCTTTGTGCTTGTTGTTGTTGTGTCTAGTTTCTCGATCTTTCTCTTGTTTCTCTCCTATCTCTCTTTCTGTTGCCTTCTTCTCTCGTCTTTGTCTCTGTCTCTCCCTTCGCTCGCTTTACCTTGTTGTAGCCAACGCTTTTCAAGCTGCCAGTTCAACTCTGGGCGTCCTGGAGGCACAGCAAGGCACGCACACACATATGCACGTGTGCCCGCGCGTGCGCACACACACACACACACACACACACACACACACACACACACACACACACACACACACACACAAACAATACATTATTCTTAGAAACACTCACACACAAACATATTATTATTAATATTAACAAAATATATATTTGTGTGTATATACAGTATACATACTGTGTGTGTGTGTGTGTGTGTGTGTGTGTGTGTGTGTGTGTGTGTGTGTGTGTGTGTGTGTGTGTGTGTGTGTGTGTGAATACCGAATATCCGAATATGATTAATATTATATCTCTTTTTTCCTACCATTGCTGTCATGGCCGTACCTTAAAGCTACCTGATTTATGGCAAAGGAAATGGTTATGGCAAAACTTAACTTAAATAATAATCACTATTATGGGTCCATAAAACATTTATTCAGCTCTTTTGAATGCATTAATTGCATTCACTACTTCGGTGATATATGTTCTGCCTATTCGGGCCGAAACCGAATAGGCCGAAAATGCATTTTTAGCCATTTTCTGCCGAATATTTTCTGCGGACGAATATTCGGTGCATCACTAATAATATATATAATGTTTTTCTCACTCATGCACTCACGCAGTGTCACTGCTAGTGCTTCCTATCGTCGTCAAAACCTTTCTCCCCACCCCCCCTCCCCCCCACCCACCGGCGATGAAGAGGAGATAGCGCCGGTGGTCTGCCGTGATTTACAGAGCAAAGGATTCTGGGCTGTGGCGCGGTGGGCTTGTTTGTTTGACTGTCGGGGAATGAGCGCTTCATTCATTCATTCAGTGTGTGTGTGTGTGTGTGTGTGTGTGTGTGTGTGTGTGTGTGTGTGTGTGTGTGTGTGTGTGTGTGTGTGAGAGAGTAGCAAGACTAGGCCTTAGACACCCCCCCCCCCCCCCCCCTTCACCACCCAACCGCTACTACATCCTCTAATGACACAACCTTAAGGGAACAATGGTCGTCTGGCGGATCACGGGAACACAGCAGGGGGTGTAGACAACACAACACACACTCATGGCCAGCCTGGGTGATCCACACTCGCACACCCGCAAGGACGCAGGCACGCCAGTGGAGAATTATTGGGCAGGCTTTTCTCAGGCCGGAACGGGGGGAGGCGCGGGGGTTGGTGGTGGTGGTGTTGGTGGTGAGGGGCAGGACGGGGTCATGCACCCCATGGATGGAGCGCTGGTCGGGCCGGAGGAGGAGAGGGGAGGCGAGCAGGGAGCCGGGAGCTCCGAGGCCCTCGCACTCTCTCTCCTCCGGCAGGTGGGAGGGTGGCAGTGGCACCTTAATCTCAGCAGCTGGGTGAGTTAACGCTGCAACCCCCCCCCCCCTGCTTCTCTCTCTCTCTCTCTGTCCCCCTCTCCATCCCTCTCTTTCTTTTGCAGCTGTTTATCTTATCATTAAAGTCGTAGCACAAGACAGGTTCACGTAGCATCTTGGTGCTGCTGGTGGTAGAAAGGGTGTGTGTGTGTGTGTGTGTGTGTGTGTGTGTGTGGGGGGGGGGGGGGGGGAGTAGGACTGGCACTGGTGGCCATCTGCCTTTAAAGATCGTTTCTTATCTGGTATATTCTATTATTGGAGCAGGTGTGGGTGTGCATGCGTGTGTGTGTGTGTGTGTGTGTGTGTGTGTGTGTGTGTGCGCGCGCGTTGCATTATTCATCTTCGGTGTGTTAGCTTGTGATAGTGTGCTTTTTTCATTTTATATTCTAGTAAACACTGACTGACAAGCTGATGATATTTGATGCCACAAATAATTGCGTTCTTATATCATTTCCTTAGGTGCTCGCAGATAAACAATTGGAGAAAATACTTGTGGAATATTATAATTAGAACTTGATTTCTTTTTTTTTTTACATGAAATAAACATGTATTTTGCGGACACTTGTGCGATGATCCAAATTCCAATTTGTAATTTCCCCCGACATTCAGCTGACTTGCCTAAAACAGTTGATCTACATATGTTGGCTTGTAGATCCGTTGTTTTCGGCAAGCGATAAATTAGGCTCCTCTAAGTCGGGTAGGACAACTCAAAGGGCTGTTCACCATTACAATAAAAAGGATTTGGCGGACACATGTGTTATTTAGAGAGTACAACCCAACATCACTCAATATATACGTATATATATATAAGCAATTTTCAGTGCGGTTTTATTTTTCCGCGACACATTAGCAACGAGTCCCCTCTCTCTGCAATTCTATTTGATGACGGGAAGATGGCAAGAAAAGCTAAAATGGTGCTGAATGACTCGCGTGCTGCCGGTAGGAGATGGGGGAGGGGGGGGGGGGGGGAGTAAAAGGCTCTGGCCCACATAATATTTTTGTTCGCCGCTCTGATCAAGCAGCCGGCGTGTCAGTGCAGCAAAGTGAATAGATTAACTTTTAAATACGGCGTGGTCTCGGGAGCCCCCCCTCGGCCCTCCGAGACGCCGTGTCTCTCCTGTCTCTGTGAGAAGACTGATCAACACCTCTCTGTATCGCACTTAAACAGTGGGTCGGGACCCATGTGTGGGTCGTGCCTACACATCTTTATGGGTCCCTTTATTTATGTTTTCCTACATTTAGTTTTTAATTATTCTTTCAAACCATTAAAAAAAAACATTCCCAAAAAGCATTATTCTTTTCAGTCGTTTCATGAAGAAATCTAAGAAAAGTTTGAGAAACTCCATTAATTAGAAAACAAATATTTAAGAAGTAGTGAAAATAGCCGATATACAAGCTCACAAAGCGAAGCATTGTGAGCTTGTAATCTGGGTACTGGCGAGACATCAAATTTCTCTTCTGTAGCATATCGGCCCCTAAATCTAAATGCCTTTTTTTCTCATCACGCCATTCCCCTTTTCTAATTTCACAAGGATTTTCCTCCTTATTAATCCAGAAATAAATATAAATATAGATGTTGTTATGTAAAGTAATAAATATAGGCACATTTTGGCTCTGAGAAATCTCAGATGCGTGGGAGCATGTCCTAAGATAGTTGAGGTTGAGTGATGGCTTTTGATTGACATGTTTTGATCGGGTTGACATTGATTGATGTCGGTGCTAAAGGTAATATTTTGAGCGTGTGTACGACCGTACGTACGTACGTGCGTGTGTGTCTGTGTGTGTGTGTGTGTGTGTGTGTGTGTGTGTGTGTGTGTGTGCGCGCGCAGGCTGGCACGATGCTGGTACGTTTGCTCACAGATTAAGATCTCCAGCCTGGAGGGGGCAGTACTCGGGTATTCTTCATCCCCAAGGACAAACTCTTGCAGAGGAGCTGGAGATTCCATCAAGGCAAACATCTGAATTCATTCACACTGATGGCAGCAGTTTGTACTATTCGTTGTAATCTCCTCCTCCTCTTCGGCAAACACAAACACAAATCATTCTTCCTGACACTGTGTGCCTGTGCCTGTGCGTGCGTGCGTGCGTGCGTGCGTGCGTGCGTGCGTGCGTGCGTGCGTGCGTGCGTGCGTGCGTGCGTGCGTGCGTGCGTGCGTGCGTGCGTACACGTGCTTTATGCTTGGTGCACGGTGCCTTTGGACGCGGGCCACTGGCACGTTGCGGGAGAAACGGCGCAGGGGGGCGCTCGCTCAGGCAGCCCTTTCTGCTTGCTTTGGAATTTGCAGGTCTGAGAGAGCCCCCCCCACACCCCCATCCATCACCATGCTGTCAGCCCCCACCCCACGTCACGTCTCTCTCTCTGTCTCTCTCTCTCCCTCGCGGTCCTGTCCTCCTTCCTCCGGCCCCCAACCCCACTACAGCTCATTAGAGCCCCCCGCAAGCCCCTGTGACAACTCATCATATCATGACATAAAGCAGAGAGAGGGAGAGGGAGAGAGAAAGAGGCCTTATGGGGCCTCCAGTGCTGTCGTGCCCCCCCACCCCCCACCCCCGCCCTCCATTCTCTCCGCCGCCCTAAACCCACAGGTCAGCAAGGTCAACCACCTTCACATTTAGGTCTCAGATTGGCGCTGGGAGGTGCCACCGGGCGGAAATGCAAGGGCAACAGCTTTTTCCTGTCGGGGACCCCCACCCCACCTCCCCCCCTTCTTCCCTCTCTCTCTCTCTCTCTGTCTCTCTATCCCTCTCATTCCCTCTGCCCTGCTGTCACTTTCTCAGCCCCCCCAGAGGGCTGAGATGAAGCGGCTCAGAGACGGCCGTTCATTTGTCCACTTCACAGGCCTGCAGAAGTGCCTGTAGGTTCCTGCATGCATTTGTTTTTACCTAGTCACAAATGCATCACATGCATCATTCCAGAAAGGCTTTTTAATTGATTCCTGAAATGGAATGAACATCTCTGAGAGAGAGAGAGAACAGGATGTGAGTTTTTTTCGCCCCCTCTGCGTAGTTGTCTGTGGCCAGTGAACTTATGGGAGGCCTCCTGTGGTTGGGTGGCTGGAGAGACGTTCTAAAGGTCAGGGGTCAACCTGTGTGTGTGTGTGTGTGTGTGTGTGTTATATTCAGCTGCTGTGCTATTTTGGGGACTGTAAATCTGCCAAATGTGGACACTTGGAAATATTGCACAGCTGTATGCAAGCTGTGTGTGCGTGCTTGTCTTTGACAACATGTACTTGTGTATAATTCTAATGAGGGGGTGGCGAGCAGGTCGGACATGCAGGAAGTTCTCTTTGTCTCGTTTTGTCTTTTGTCGGAGTGAAGTGAGTGAAGACTCCCACGTAGGGGGCCTTTGTTGCACTGTGTTCCCTGGACCGGTCCCACGGGTCTGCAGGGCCCTCTGCCCAGGCAGGTGCACCTTCACACTGACCCAGGGGTCTGCAGGGCCCTCTGCCCAGGCAGGTGCACCTTCACACACACTGACCCAGGGATCTGCAGGGCCCTCTGCCCAGGCAGGTGCACCTTCACACTGACCCAGGGGTCTGCAGAACCCTCTGCCCAGGCAGGTGCACCTTCACACTGACCCACGGTCTGCAGGGCCCTCTGCCCAGGCAGGTGCACCTTCATACTGACCCAGGGGTCTGATGCAGGGCCCTCTGCCCAGGCAGGTGCACCTTCACACTGACCCAGGGATCTGCAGGGCCCTCTGCCCAGGCAGGTGCACCTTCACACTGACCCAGGGGTCTGCAGGGCCCTCTGCCCAGGCAGGTGCACCTTCACACTGACCCAGGGGTCTGATGCTGGGCCCTCTGCCCAGGCAGGTGCACCTTCACACTGACCCAGGGGTCTGCAGGGCCCTCTTCCCAGGCAGGTGCACCTTCACACTGACCCAGGGGACTGCAGGGCCCTCTGCCCAGGCAGGTGCACCTTCACACTGACCCAGGGGACTGCAGGGCCCTCTGCCCAGGCAGGTGCACCTTCACACTGACCCAGGGGTCTGATGCAGGGCCCTCTGCCCAGGCAGGTGCACCTTCACACTGACCCAGGGGTCTGCAGGGCCCTCTGCCCAGGCAGGTGCACCTTCACACTGACCCAGGGGACTGCAGGGCCCTCTGCCCAGGCAGGTGCACCTTCACACTGACCCAGGGGTCTGATGCAGGGCCCTCTGCCCAGGCAGGTGCACCTTCACACTGACCCAGGGGTCTGCAGGGCCATCTGCCCAGGCAGGTGCACCTTCACACTGACCCAGGGGTCTGCAGGGCCCTCTGCCCAGGCAGGTGCACCTTCACACTGACCCAGGGGTCTGATGCAGGGCCCTCTGCCCAGGCAGGTGCACCTTCACACTGACCATGGGGTCTGCAAGGCCCTGTGTGTGTGTGTGTGTGTGTGTGTGTGTGTGTGTGTGTGTGTGTGTGTGTGTGTGTGTGTGTGTGTGTGTGTGTGTGTGTGTGTGTGTGTGTGTGTGTGTGTGTGTGTGTGTGTGTGTGTGTGTGTGTGTGTGTGTGTGTGTGTGTGTGTGTGTGTGTGTGTGTGTGTGTGTGTGTTGGGAACAAGCCAACCCAGGAGACAACGCTCTGTGTCAACGCTCTGCTAAAGTGATATCCTGTATAACATGCAGTAGACAGCAATGGCGGATCATGGAGCCTCTTAATAGTTCCTCAAAATTAGCAGCAAACACAAGCGGCACAGTAGAGATTGCAGCAGAACGAACCATTTGTGATGCACTTTTAAAAGTTAAGATGTTTAGAGAATCAGATTGTACACTATGAGCACATCTGAAATGAACACATAAGTGGAACCTTTTGACGTCTTGACGGTCTTGAGCATTTTAGACGCCCATTGTCGCGACTCACTCTAAACATTCAAATGAACATCCAGGACTTTGCGGTGTAGCATGTGGTGGCATTTCTTTCCCCTCTTATATCTGTAAGTGTATAGATAGGTGATTAGAGGAAAGGACAGTGGCTAGAAGTAGCTAAGTGGTCAGATGGGTGGGCCACGTGCATTCTAATGATTACTGATGGATAATGGACTGTTCTGGCTTAGATCAATGGAACCAATGTAGTATACTTAAAGTTTGTATCATCACAATGAAAACTCTTTTTTTTAAGGTTTTAAGAGAACAAACAGCTTTTAGTGTGTGTGCAAACACAAACTTTGTCCTAACACAAACATGAAATGCCATTAACAATGAATGGACAATTGTGAGTGTTTGTGTAAACACAAACATTGCGTAACACAAACATTGACGGCGAAGGTGAGGTGAGGACGCAAATTCCGATTGGCCGGAATGATATGATGTACTGTATGATGATGTACGATGATAAGAGTGCCCCTCACTTCACACAGGTGTGATTTTTGAGGGGCAGCTTTTTGTCTTTAACTCGTGTCACATTTGCCGTTGACAATGAAAGGAGAATTTACATCATGTGTCTGAACAAATTGGCTTTTTGTGGCAACACAAACATTAAATACCATTGACAATGAATGGAGAATTTCCGTCCTATGTGGACGAGCAAATCGGCTTTTCTAAATTTAATTCAGCTCGGGGGAAAAATCACAAATTCAATTGTCATCTTACATGGTCATGGTGAAAAGAAGAGTTTTTTATAAACATTGTATCATGGATAAGATAATAACATAAGTTGACAAATTAATTCATGAAGAAGTATATTCATTTTTTTATTGGATGATGTACGACGACAAGAGCACCCCTCACTTCACATAGGTGTGATTTTTTTAATTTAATTTAATGTTATCAATACAAAATATTATTTGTGGGCCCACTTGCTATATCCTCACGGCCCACCAAGTGGGCCCCAGACCACAGGTTGAGAACTGCAGAGCTAGACTGTTGCATATTGCTCTGAGCTTTTCAGCCCCCCCCCAAAAAAAGCGTGCACTGGTAGCCAAGTGACTATGATGTAAATTGGTTGGCTTGCTTCTCTCCCCCTCTCTCTCTCTCAGTCTGTGTGCGTGTCTCTCTCTCACTCTGTCTCTCTCTCACTCTCTCACCCTCTGTCTAAATGTGGGCTCAGTGGATGAGCGCGGTGAACTGTCCTCTCAATGGCCAGGGCCCCGCGGACAAAAGAACCCATTTAAATGGCCACTAAAGCCTTTCAGCGGCGAGAGAATTGACAACATTCTTTCACATCATTACTGAGGAGGGGAGGAATGCACGGGGACAGGAAGGGCTGCAAAGGAGGTTATGAGAGAGGGGGGGGGGGGGGGGAGAGGGACCGAAAGAGGGACGTCCAGGCCAGGTCATCGGAGGTGTGTGGCAGCTGGCACGACTCCAGTGATTTCCATCATCTCCGCTTCTCTCTTTTCTTTTCCTTATTTCTCCGTCTGTATATAAATGTATCCTAGATGTGTAGATCAGATCAGGAGGCGTCGTCATAGCAGGAAGGAATGCCTCGGTTTGTGTTCCTTTTTAATGAGATCTATTCTACCAATGCGCACCCCCCCCCCCCCCACACACACACACACACCTCCCCTTTGCATCTCTCTCTCTCTCTCTCTCTCTCTCTCTCTCTCTCTCTCTCTCTCTCTCTCATGGTCTTTTCAGCTCAGGGCTGTGAATGAGTCCCATGGGTCCTCCTCTCTCCGTCTCCCTGGAGTTCTCCTGGGCTTCATTAATGTTTCATTGGGACCATGGCAATGGGGAATACACCCCCATACCCCCTCTCTCTCTCTCTCTCTCTCTCTATACACCTCCCTCGCTCCCACCCTTCTTCTCCTCGCTAGAGGATTGAGGTTTAGAATCGGCTGCCTCGTACGCTCCCTCCATACAGTCAGTGGGGTGGGGGGGGGGGGGGGGTGCGGATGGTGGTGGGTGCGGGTGCTTCAATCACCCGTGTTAGAATTTGCCCACCAAATCGTGGGTGGATGAGGCTTCAGTGGCAGAGCTACTGAAGCAGCTATGCAGTGTGTTGTTTCACTCGTAAGCCCCCGGTTTATACTTAGTCACACGATGGTGTCCCGGACGTCCGCGCTGTGTCGCAGGCTTTTAGGCCGGGGCTATTTGCGGGCGGCGGGAGACACCAGCGCGCAGCTAAGTATAAATCAGGGGGGGCTTAAGCCTCGAGCGGCCCGCGGAGATGATTGGGTTTCATTATATTAAGCTCCGCACGCGTTTATCTGGCCCTGGGCTTCACGGCTTCGTGCATTTGTATAGTCAATGAGCGTTGGGCCCCGAACGTAGCGTCTTACGTATGCATGATGCATGTATGCATGCGTGTATCTATCTATGTATGTATGTATGTATGTATGTATGCCCCCCTGCCAACATCTAGTCCCATTAACGCGCCTTCAGCGTCCATTGGAAACGTGCCACGGTGGTTTTCTTTAGCTCTCAGTCTGGGTTTGGGCTGCTAGCTACTAATGAGGGCTGTTTGGGCTGGACGAGAGCCCGACTGAACAAACACGCACATGTCACACACACACACACACACACACACACACACACATATGCAGACACACGCATCCAGACTCTCACACGGAGCTGAGCCCATCATTCATGTTATGATAAGCCTGATTAGCGGTGCTTGTTGGTCTGCTGAGGGCAGTCTGAGGAAGTGTGGATAAAGAGGTGAGAGTCAGAGGAGCGCTAATCTGGTTATCTTGTGGTTGGGGACTGTGTGTGTGTGTGTGTGTGTGTGTGTGTGTGTGTGTGTGTGTGTGTGTGTGTGTGTGTGTGTGTGTGTGTGTGTGTGTGTGTGTGTGTGTGTGTGTGTGTGTGTGTGTGTGTGTGTGTGTGTGTGTGTGTGTGTGTGTGTGTGTGTGTGTGTGTGTGTGTGTGTGTGTCTGCCTGTGTGTGTGTGTGTGTGTGTGTGTGTGTGTGTGTGTGGGGCAGCCTGATGAGTGCGGCTGAGCTGTGGTTAACATCGGGCCCACGGCTCCACGCACACACACACACACACACACACATACACACACACACACACAGACCCCTAAAGCGCCACTGTAATCTTTGGCTAATTGAAAAGGAAAAAGAGAGGGGGGGAGTCTACACCACTTAGGAGCACAAAAAGCAGATTACATTGCTTAAACTAATTTGGCCAAAATGCAGAAATGGATTTTCTTGCCTCCCACCCCCAGCCCAAACCCCTTTTTTTTCCTTTTTTTTTGCTCCAGTCTTTACCCCTTTTATTACAATAGTGCCTATCCTGTGTGAAGCAGACCCTGGGGGGATAGGGGGAGCAGCGAGGCGGATGGGAGAGGAGGAGGAGGAGGGGAGAGAGGAGAGGAGAACCGCTGACTGCCGCTGCTAATGACTGGATTTACACGCGCTGGCTTGATTTAGTGGTTTGCAGATTGATCGATCACCGCCACCGCGGTGGTTAGCGGTCCCCCGTCACACGTACCAGCTCTGAATGTGAAATGGCAGCAACACCCCACCCCCCCACCCCTTTTCCCTCCGCCCCCGCCAGCCAGCCCTCAATCCGTTTAGATTGCATTACTGGATTCCGGGGGTGACACCACAGAAGTGTTCTTAATTACAAACCGCACTATTTTCACTGTGGTGGCGTGGTTGGTTTGGCCCGCAGACAGCATCCAGAATTTGATAGCCCTTGTTGCTACGAGAGCCTTCCCTCTCAGCCAAGATGTAATTCTGTGGCAGGCGCCTGCAATCTCCTACCCCCTAACCCAAATATTAACACCCAGGCCTTCTCTCTCTCTTTTTTTCTCTCCCTCCTTCCCTCTCTCTCTCTCTCTCTCTCTCTCTCTCTATCCCTCCTTCTCTCTCGTTCAGTCTAATAAGGTTCCAGTGGTACAGCACCCTCACCATGTGCACCCGCTCACGCCTCTGATTACGTACAGCAATGAGCACTTCACACCGGGGAACCCACCCCCCCACCTACAGTCAGACGTGGATCCCAAAACAGGTACGAGTTGACTCAACATGCACGCACGCACACACACATATGTGCGTGCATGGACACACACATCACACTGTCTGCCATTCATTCCTACAAGTGACAGGTCTCAAAGTGGAGGCCGCAGTTCTCAAGGGAGGGGCACCATATCGGCCATTTGTAAAGAGGGGGGGGGGGATAAATCGTAAAAAGGTCAATTAAAAAAATACAATCATGAATCATCAACAACCTTACAAGCTCACACTGTGATGTGATTCTTACTTAAGCCATTTCCCAATAGGGCGGCTGCTGCAGCCAGCGGCTATGGCTATTTTGGGGTGTTTCGCATTGAAAGTCTACCAAATAAACTTATCATCTCATGAAGGGATACCTTGAGATCTCTCTTCTTCATCTTTCTTTTCCTCCTTTTCCAGCCTAAAATGTAATTCTCTACTGATGCTCAGGTTCACTGAGAAGTCACGGCAGGCTGTTTTCTGCTGTGTGTTGGAAAGGAGACACATTCTCTCCACATCCTCGTGACAAGGGACCCACCAAGTTGAAAAACCCCATGTTTTATGGATGCAGCACTGGCTGTCATTAGTTATGGATTTGATGAAAAATGTTTTGGACTGGGGTTGACGAAAAAGGAGCGGGACCTGCCCACAGCCCCTACTCCCACAACCATTCAACTTAAATTTTTTGAGCAATTTCACTTCATTTCCACGACAATTTTGTCAAAAACATTTCCTCTTGTTATTTATTTTCTCTGGGAACCGCACAGCCTTTCAGGTTAATGTACTTCCAGTGTGGTGAATTATGTCCTGCTTTTATCCAGTGGTCTCTAGTGGATTTTGGTAATTTGTTTTTTTAGGTAATAATGTTCCCATATTAAGATCGTCCTCACAAAGGGCCAATAACGAGCCCAGCTGCTGTTTAATGTACTGCTTAATGGTGCTGCTTAATTGAGCTTAGTGTTTAATTAATGAATGAGCTATGCTAGGACTTGGAACACTGCAATGTGATAATGTCGCCGGTGGGCTTTTCTGTTGACGTAACTTGCCTTAGTTAACACAGTAATGGCAGAGATAATAGCAGGGCCTTTTTAAAAAAAAAACATCTGCTTTGGCCATGTCCTGTCTTTATTTTGCCGTCTTTATATTTAAATGCTACATTTGGACGCAGCCTAGTAAATATGTCCACTTTGGACACAAAACTGTTCCACAGAGGCAACTGTTGTCGAACACTGACGGAAACTTTGGCCCCTGTCTCGTTGGCTGTTGCATACCTGGCTCCAACTCCGGGACTCTGGGTGTGGTCGCTCAGCCGTCGAGGACTGATTTGTGAGAGCAGACCTCGGCTCTGTGGAACTGCTCAACTGGCTCCGCTTACTGGCTCCAAAACTGCACTCCAGCAACAGCTGCAACAGCTGGCCAGATGTAACAGAATGCCCCCTTGCAAAGAAAAGTCCCTCTGTTACCAGGCTACGCTTTTTCTGCTCATCCAGTATTCCCTTTGTCATGAAAGAGAGTTATTTTCAATGCAGAACATGTACAGTAACATGAACCTTTTCTCGGGGCATTTTCATTCAGCACGGCCCGCTGATGACGTTTCTTTTCTCTGCCTCTCAGCTGCCATGGAAAGCGGAGTGGTGACGTTTGGTGGTCGATGTCCCCAAGGTGGACACCGCTGTTGTTGTTAAATGTAGGGACTAAGCTGGACTATTCAAGATGCAACCGTTGAAATGCCCTCGCTACAGGGAGAGAGCAGGACCGCGGCTCGTGGTGGACCCACCTGCGCACCGAACTTGTGTCTCGTTTATAAACCATGACAGTATTGTGTTTCGCTCGCTTCTGAAACATCAATAGTTTCCCATGGTTAATCTACTGATTCAGTAGACAAATTGCAACAAGAATGATGATGCTGGTGTAAAGCCCTCTCCCTCCACCAACACGTGCCGCCGCCGCCTCAAAGGCCTTTGATCAGGTGGCGTGATTTTAGCACTGTGTGTACATGTGAACACAACAGGAGCAGGTGGAGAAGGGGGGAGGGGGGTTCCCCCATCTGCTCCTCCTACTCCTCTTCATCAGCCGCTCTGTGTACCGCTGGGTTGTGAATAGGGTTGGGATCCAGAAGCCGGAGGAACAGGATCCAACATTGAGGAACCAGAGTAGGTTCCATTCCGGCATCGGTTTATCACACTGTCAGAGATGGTACTGTATGTGGACTTGTATGTCTGCTATACAATTGCAATACCGGTGGTTCTCAAGGACCACCATAACTCCGGGGGTGTACAAATGGAACCAAATTGACCTAAGGGTCCATTTGGAACCCCCCTTTGGAAAAGTTAAATCGGGCCGTGAAAGGGAATCGTTAAGGAACCGGAATCGTTAGAATCCTAAAAGATCCCAACCCTAGTTGTGTCAGATATTGTATGGTGACAGATGTTAGTTTGATAAGAGAATTTGATATCTGATAACTCATTTCCTTCTGTGCTCTCTCTCTCTCTCTGTCTCTCTCTCTCTCCCTCCAGGAATCCCAAGGCCACCACATCCTCCAGACATATCTCCTTATTATCCACTGTCGCCAGGCGCAGTCGGCCAAATCCCCCATCCGCTAGGATGGTTAGTACCACAGTAAGTAACGCCCACTTTAAAAAAAAAGATATATATACAATATATAATATATAATCTCTTTCTAGTGCAGTCGCTCATCTGAATGGAGTGAATGACAAAGCTAATCTGCTACCAGAACCACTCTGTAAGAGTATGGAGCACATATTCTGTATAGACTGATGACCATCTGACTTAACGGTCGTGTTATCAAGTTTACAGCACGAATGACAAAAACATGTTGAGATGTTACTGTGTTACATGTTACAGTACATGTTCATTATTATAATATGTAATAATATTGTACTAGTGTATATATGTGTATAGCATTTTTTTGTTTTGTTGTAGAAGCTGCATGTCTCTCTCCTCCCCTCGTCCTGACATGGTATCTCTATTTCAACTGGTCTGGGCTCTGTTAGAGCTCTGGTTGACCATACGAACAGAGAGGGGACTCTTACATCACTTCCTTGAACCACAGAAAGCCTCTGACTGACTCCCAGGCCTCAGAAGCCAAACTGCATGTACCTCAGCCCCCCACCATACCCCAACTTGGCTTCTTTATGGCAAACACTATTTTGCATGTCTCTGTAAGGTCCAATTAGAGTAATGAACCGTGATTGCCAGTATTTTACCCACAATTCCACATGGGGGCTCTCCCCTGGTAACTCTTGTCAACACTTGTTAATATGACAAAAGGCTACAAATTAAGCTCTGTTAATTTAATGTTTTCTCACCGCGATCTAAATACCGGGAGAGGCCCCGAGCGCCGCGCCGGCGCCCTTTGATTCAGCCGCACTTTATTTTGGTATAAATTTACATTCATTATTGTTTGTCTTTGGATGTGTAGACCTCAATTAGCGTGACGGCTCCATTAAAAGGGAGCCGCGCTTCGTCTTTAATTATCACAACAAAACACCTAGTTCCAGCTCGGGGAGAACGGGGGCCCCGGCTCTGTCGACACCGAGCGCGGGGTTATGAAATTTAATTAGCCACTCCTATCAAGATTTGTGGCATTCAAATTGTTCAGAGTTCTCCCCCTCACTTTGATCTGCTCGCCGCAATCCCCTAGATTTTTGTCCTGATCAAATGAGAATAAAGGGTCTCTGGATGGAGAGAGGAGAGAGACAGAGGGCTTTACCTTCTTCTCTTCCGTCAGTTCTGTTCTTTTACCTTCTCTCCTTTTCTCCCCCTCCACCTCACCTCACCCACCCGCCCCTCCCTCCTTCCTTCGCAGGCAAGGTCAACCTGTTTATCCAATCACAACAGGGGGTTTCAGACACCCCTACCCGACTGCACTCACTGTAAACGCATCCATGTCAAGGTGAGTTGAGCCCTGGGAGACTAACGTGTGCACGCATGCACACATATACACACACACACACACACACACACACACAGACAGACACATACGTCCCTGTAAAGGAGTAAACTGAGGCCAGTGAACAGGCGTCTCACGCATGCGTGTGCGCACACACAGACACAGAGAACGGCAACAACAACCTCTCCCTTAAGGAGAGCTCCCCGTCTGTGTTCAAAAGGCCAATTCTCCAGCGAGGGCTCCCAGCTAGCCTTTATCAAATATTAATTATATTTATCATTTGTTTCTAATGAGGCCCCTGAAGAACATTTACCCCCATTGCATGTCAGGCAGATGTGAGATGTTCTGAGGCCACGGCCTTGTTAGGAGTTGTAGAGACAAGACGCAAACAAACAAACAAACAAACAAACAAACACTTTAAAGTGGAATTTGGCAATACATACTGTATGCTGGGCCTCACTGCTTGGCTAGTGCTTTGGTCCTCTGTCCCATTAAGGGTCCAGCTCAAGTGGTGCTCTGGACATAAGTGCACCCATAGGGGACGTGTGTGTGTGTGTTTCTGTTTTGTGTGTGTGTGTCTGTACGTGCATTAATTGCTGTTTTTGTTTTTTGCATAAGTGTATGTTGTTCCCTCTAGGGGGCACGGGTCCTCTGTATTGTGTGGGAAGCCAGAACGAGTTAACCGCAGATGACAAATGGCCCAATGATTTGTGGGTTCGAATGTCCCTTTTAACAAAAACGAAAGCGACAAGGAAAAAAAGGAAAAAACAATTCCATATGGTCCTGCGTGCGCACACACACACACACACACACACACACACACACATACCCTCCCTTCTCTGTGGAGGCTGATGCAGTGAGGGGACCTTCTTGGAAGAGGCATGGTTTACAGTTAGGAGTCTAGGGACAAGGCCCTAGCATCACTTTAATTACAGCTTGAGTGGAAAAGCAGCTCCCGGCGGCGTCACGTGGAGACCCTCGGTGACGTTGATGGATCACATGGAGAGAAGCTACAGGCAGCTGAGAGAGAGAGAGAGAGAGAGAAGGGGGGGGTGTGGTGCTGTCCAGGGCCAAGTACGTGAGCTCAGAGCCAGGGGAGCGGGCTGGGTGAATTAGAAAGCATGCTGACTTTGACACAAACTTTACAAAGTTGTCTGGGTTTTTGTTTTGTTCTATTTTCACCCCACTAATGTTCATGACGGTGGTTCTAAAAGTTTTTTGTAATGACACCCATAACTCTGTCAGTGCACGAATAGAACCAAATGGACCTGTGCGAGTCCATTTCGAACCCCTCTCAAGGGACCGTGAGGGTCCCCGGACCCCACCTTGAGAACACTGGTTTATGATGTCACAGACCCCCTCTCGCCCCCCCTTCTCCTTTCTAATGGTTCAAATGTCATTATTGCTGTGGAGATGGTGCATGGCACCTGGCTGGTTCAGACCTCATGGGGTCACGGGGTCGCAGAGCGGCTCTATTCAGACGCTGGTGTCTGGCTGCAGCATCCATCTGACCTGGGCTCTTAAGTGGCCGCTAATTTGGCCCCTTAATGACAGTCTCCACGTTGCCATCATCTTATTTCCAGTGCCACTAATTGAATCTGCTTGGCTGGGGGAGTGTGTGCGCGTGAGTGTGTGTGTGGGCGTGTGTGTGTGTGTGTGTGTGTGTGTGCGTGTGTGGGGTGGGGTGGGGTGTCCAATGGGAAGAGCTAATGCTCTGTGATGAGCCCCCTAATTGAATTAGCATAGCTGAATAGGTGGAGGGCTGTGGCAGGGAAGGTTTTAGCATGTCCCTGCTAAAAAGAAACAGAAACACCCCAAGGCCACCTACTGTCTGATGTATACTGAGTTGCGCAACGGATATATCAGATCTACAAGCTCACTCAAGCTTGTAGGCTGGCTGTTTGTGGCGTGTGACACCACTACGGTATGATAGAGCATAAGTGAACCAGTTTAGCCAGAGAGAGAGAGCGAAACTAATGGCATTTGCTTTGTTGACAGCTCGTTGCCATGACATAGCTAATTGATGCTCTGATGGAGGCTTCTTTGCCGAAATGTGTAAAGCCGGATGATCTAAAATGAAAAGAAAAAAAGGTAAACTGAGACCATGTCTTGCTAATTTGTCTTTTATCGTAATCGTGTTTGTGGAGTGCAGTCATTCCATTTGACACGGCTAATTGGCAAAAGACAAAAAAACCCCTAAAAGACGCAATAACCTAGTCATTAGATAGCTTTCAAAAGGCAACATGTAGTGACATCTCAGCTAACACGGAGAAAGAGAGAGAGGGAGAGAGACAGAGACATGGTAGACTTGTAGTCTGCTAGGGAACAAGGTGTTAGCAAGAGAACAGCGCTTCCCTACCAGTCCCCGCGGTGCCACAGTCCAACTAAATTAGGATTCAGAGGACGAGGCAGCCTCGCGTCGCCCCCGGTCCTGCACTGGACACCTGGATAACCCAGGTCCTGTTAAAAAATACATCCTTCCAAGAGCAGAGGGGAGCAGAGCCAAGCAGAGCAGACGCGGTCATCAGAGCCAATGAAAGACATTATTTTTGATAATGGGGTTGGAACGAGTACAAGACCATTATCTTCGTGTGTGTGTGTGTGTGTGTGTGTGTGTGTGTGTGTGTGTGTGTGTGTGTGTGTGTGTGTGTGTGTGTGTGTGTGTGTGTGTGTGTGTGTGTGTGTGTGTGTGTGTGTGTGTGTGTGTGTGTGTGTGTGTGTGTGTGTGTGTGTGTGTGTGTGTGTGTGTGTGTGTGTAAGCTCCTGTGACAGGTGGCTGGATATGTAAGCCCACCTCCCCTCGCCCCCTTAACGCCTAAGCCTGCCCTTTGATATGTACCCCCCCCCCCTCTCTCCATCAACCTGTCTCTCTCTCTCTCACTGGCGTGGTCATTACACATTAAACAGGCGCAGAGGGGCTACCCACCTCACGTTGGCAATTAAATGGCGCTGGCTGATACCGGGCCTTGCAGTGACACCCCCCCCCCACACACACACACACAAAATCCCTTCCACTAGCGAGTGCTACGTTTCAGATTGAGATGTAGACCTTGATGCCCGGGGGTAGCGGGTGTGTTGGGGTGGGGGTCTCTCTCTCTCTCTCTGTTGGTTAAATTGGTCCAAGGTGCGGAGCTCTGCGATGATGATGGTGATGATGATGATGGCGGCGGTGATGCCCCCGCGCTTCAAAGGGATGGCCGTCATGTTTAAACCATAACCTGGGCCAAGCGGAGGGGAGGTGGGAAAGTGGTGGGGGTAGGAGGAGAGGAGAGGAGAGGAGAGGGGGAAAAAATCCAGATCTTAGAATAGAGGAAATTTTAACAAGTGCAGAGAGAGAGAGAGAGAGAGAGAGAGAGAGAGAGAGAGAGAGAGAGAGAGAGGGGAAAGGAGAAACGAAGAGAGCCATAGCGGGGGGAAACACAGCGGCCCTAATGATGGGCGATCTGCAGCCAGTGCTGCCACGCTCTCCTCCCATCAGCGGATGACATGGCACAAACACCAGTGTGTCTGATGAAGGGAGCGCAGGGGGAAAGGAGAGAGATGGGGGGGAGAGAGAGTTTGAGGGGGGAGTGCACTGGCACTCCCCTGAGATGGCCTCCGACAGAAAGTAGCTGTTCCTGGCGAGTTTATCCCCATCATTATATTCTGGCTCGGAGCCATGCAGCCAGACACAGCCCGATAATGAGCTGTTAAAAAAAAGAGAGAAGACGAATTATTCCTCCCCCTCCCGTAACCCCCCCTCCCACACACACACACACACACACAAATACAGTTCCCCCCCACACACACACGCACACAAATACAGTTTCCCCCCCCCCCCCCCCACACACACACGCACACAAATACACTCCCCCCCCCCATATCCTATTCCTTCATCGTGCTCTCTCCCTCTCTCTCCGCCATTGCTGTATGGTCGCGCGTCACAGAGGCGAACGCACTGTAAACACACACAGAGTTTGAAATACTCTTAAGGCACGTAATTGCATTCCTTCGACTTGCGTGACTGTGTGTGAGCGCAGAGGTGGTCCATGTCAGCTGTATATACTCATTGACGTTAATCCATAGTCAGCGTTTTAGGGAAGCTGTGACAGGTGGAAGGATCAAATGTTTTTGGGGAAATACAAAGATAAAATGGATAGATAAAAGGCCATTGCTAGCCTCCAAATGTGTTTATTATTATTATTCATTTATTTTCATCATTTTTCATTTCAAGTAGTAAGTGGCCTGCATTTAAACATGGAGCTTTATGAAGTGTGTTACGTTCGCCCATGAATTAATTCACACATCATGCAATGCACCGACCTGCTCGTGAGGAGCAGTTAGGCATTCCTGTCTCTTTCTGACTTTGTGTCAAAGAGTCATTTAGAAAACGGCTGTACACCTAAACTGCTTCCAATGAGGATGGTACCTTAGGTGTGAATGTTTGAGTGAGTGGGGGAAAGTAACACATATTTTAAAGCACGTTTGGTTAAAGGCGTCATAGACATTAAACCCTACTGCACCTTTTAACCATGATGACTTGATGAGGGAGGGTTGCGTGTAGGACCAATGTGGATCATCCTCACGCTTTCAGCTGCCCCTTCTTGCTGCCACACAATACAACTGTTTTATAGTGACTCGCTGATGTGATGGTTCTCTATAATTGTTTGTGTGAATTACAGAAAATGTAATGAAATGTAATGAAAATGCGTGCCTTGTATACTTCTATAGGCTGGTCCCTATCTTGTAAATGCAAGACATTTGACTATTGCAAACAGCACTATCCGAAAAGGTCAATTCACACTTGAATCTTGCCTGTGAATAACAATTTAGGGGCCAGCCTTAAACATTGACTGTGCACTTATGTTTGCATGGTTCGAGTGTTACTGTCTTTGCGGCCGGGGGTCCAAGTCTGTTCCTGTGGAAAGGAATTCAAAAAAAGTGTCTCGAACTTGGGACCAAGAATTCCTTCTCACAGTGGAGTGGAGTGGAGGCCCCAGCCATTGTTAACCACTTAAGCCTAAATATGCTTTGTCGCAAGACGAATGGCGACAATGTCCTATTTACAAACTCACTACACTTCGTATCGCGACGTGTTGTGAGCTTGTAAGTAGCTATTTGTGTTATTTAAAATAATTCTATATACAGTAGTTGCTGTCGGAAGGAAACCTCCTAACCTTTTTGATTTTTTTTTTCATAAATCAGTGCTATTGAACACTGTTTATGTCCGTTTGTTGTTTCGAAAATATTGAACCAATGGAAAGTAGTAAAAACGCTTTGGACAAAACCTTAACTCCATTGGACCCTCAAACTAACTCCACCACCTCTCCCCATCTCATGCAAGTAATTGTCAATATATAAAGTCATAACATCAACTTCGATGACGCCGGATTGCTTTATTTTCAAAATATCAGGTTTTCTTAAATTTAAAAAAAAATGCACATTTTGGAGTTAGGTGGTTTCTTCCCGACAGCAGAGATATAATATAATTGTTTTAACGTGTATAGTCTTGTGTGTATAACATACATGTATATATGTGACTGATCTCCCCCATTTCACCCGCGCTCACTCTGTCGAATTACACAGTTTTCTGTCCTCCAGATTCCCCCCGCACATGGTCCCCCCCCACCACAGTTTGCACGCCACGGGCATCCCGCACCCGGCCATCGTCACGTCCAACGTCAAGCAGGAGTCGTCCCACAGTGACATCAGCTCCCTCAACTCGTGAGTGCTCATGCCTCCTATTGCTCGCTACCGACACCGTGCTCATTTATTTGCGCATCCAAACTTTGGGCCTTTTACTTGGCTAACTTTCCTGTCTGTCGCCATCAGGAAACACGACCAGAAAAAAGAGGAGGAGAAGAAGAAACAGCCCCACATAAAGAAGCCACTTAATGCCTTCATGCTGTACATGAAGGAGATGCGAGCCAAGGTGGTGGCCGAGTGTACGCTGAAGGAAAGCGCTGCCATTAACCAGATCCTGGGACGGAGGGTAAACACTCTGTTCCAGTCTTACTTCACCACCAAAATGACCGGTTAATTGTAAACTCAGACGATATCGAAAACAGCACAACACTGACATTTCTGTCGATCCACAGTGGCATGCGCTATCACGAGAGGAGCAGGCCAAGTACTACGAGCTGGCCAGGAAAGAACGACAGCTTCACATGCAGCTGTACCCCGGCTGGTCAGCACGAGATAACTATGTAAGTTTTGAAGTTTACAAGTCGTAATTGCCCCCTTTCTCAAGAGTTAGGTAGCAGGCCCAAAACCCCATTCCTCACCTTTCTTGACTGTCTTCTTGGATCTTTTGAGACCTGACAAAGTGGACATGGAGCTTAATTCAAAGTCCCTAACTGTCCTAGTGGCAAGATTAAGTTTGTGCTTAATGGCAGCGCTTTCCTTCACCGTACTGTCGACCACCACCTTGGCTCGCATTGATAGAGTTTGTGCTTGAAATGTACTGTAATTCTGCAAACTGTTAATACATTTTTCAATCAATCAATCAATCAAAGCTAGCTAGTTATACTGATGTTTAGCCACTATCGTTCAGGTTGCTTAGCTCTGCTGCAGAAGCTACGTAAACGATACAACTGAAGCAGGAAGGCTCATCATTTTGTGTCCAGTATTGGAGTTGAACCCTTAAAGCCTATTATTCTTTGTTTACCGGAGTCCCCCAGGAGTCTATAGTAGGCACCCTTTTTTTTCTCTCTACACCAAGAATCTTCACCAAAAATAGCTGATCTACAGGCTAGATGTGTTATTTATTTCAAATCTTTGCACTCGGAATAGGGGCACCATGGTTCATGTGGTTAACCAGTGGAGCCCAGAGAAACACACACACACACACACACACACACACACACACACATACACACACACACACACACACACAGGACTAGAGGCCATGATGGCTCAAAACAAAAGATGAAGAAATAAGAAAAAAGAATGGCAAAAAATAGAGAGAGACGGGAACATTCATTGCTGGTCTGCAGTGGTTGTTATAAACCAGAGGGCAGAGAAAAGACATTTCAGAACGTCATATAGGAGGGGGGAAGAAAGAACGATGAAACAAATAAGTAAGCATTTTGTGGTAGGCTCTTCTACAATATAATAACTAAGGTTCCTGTCTGTTACTATCTTTTTTTTTCTTTCCTCTTTTCTCTTTCTATTTTTTTGGCATGTAACCAACAGGGGAAAAAGAAGAAGAGAAAAAGGGAGAAGCAGCAAGCAGAGGGCAATGGTAAGCACGCCTCAGTTCTGTCTCTGCTGTTAGGAGAGTGCCCTCATGTGTCATGTGTCATGTGTGACGTGCCATAAAGCTGCAATACACAACTTTTCTCATAGTGCAGGGGTGGGCAACTGGCGGCCCGGGGGCCACATGCGGCCCCCACCTTCACTTAATGCGGCCCTCAGGTTAATGTCAGAATTCTGATATAATATTGGTTTCAGCTGATTACAATTCCACAACATGCAAACATGACCCGCTTTAATTACTTAAGTCTAAATTAGTAGCTCAATGCTTCAACACAAGTATAATTAAAGGCATTTGAAATGAAAAATATTAATTTTCAGGATTCTGATTAAAAAAATAGCAAAAATTCAAGATTTCAATTCGAATATAGCAAAAATAGCCGATCTACAAGCTCAAAACGCGTTTTGAGCTTGTAGATCGGCTATTTTTGCGACGACCGTAATATATGGCCCTAGGGAGTGAGTGTTGAAATATAGTGGCCCTCTCCATTGTCAAAGTTGCCCACCGCTGTTATAGTGAATAAAATATTATTTTTGGTATTTGGTCTCCCTGCTCTTCTATAACGAATGCTACTGTGGTCGGGTATAGTCGCACTAGTGGCCGACAAGTGCTACAGCCTGAAGGTCAAGTTTAGGGACTTGTGTGTCTTGGATAAGATATGAAAGTTACGTATTGCAGCTCTAATCACTTTAACCCTGTTTTCCAAAACCTTTCAACAAAATAATAAATAAATACGTTTTTCGAATTAGCGACTCACACAGCACTTCTCGGTGCAACCGCTTGTAGATCAGCTGTCCTCGGAACATTTTGGGGAAATGTTCGTCTATGCCCAAAATGAGGGATGCCAGGGTTAAAGTGGTTAAGGACTAGTTATGGTTTTTGTTTCATTTTTAGCTTCCTATTGTATTATTTTGCATGGCTCAAGTGTGTTGAATTTTATTTCATAATTATTATTATTATGTTTTTGAATGTAGTTATGCTATCCAATGCAATATTTACATGGTAGAGTTGCTTGTAACCCCCCCCCCCCCCCCCTCCCATCCGTCCCAAGCCTTCCCCAGCTAATAATAATTGAATATGCATGATCCCCAACCCCCCCCCCCCCCTCCTAACTCCCCCTCCCAGCTCCATCTCACCTCCCCTCTGACACCCCCCTTTGCCCCCAGCATTGTGATACTGTGTTACCGTGTGTTTTGAGAATGTGAAATCTAAGCATTGTGAGAGCCATTAACGTTTGCCAGTGTGCGTGTGTGTGTGTGTGACTGTGTGTGTGTGTGTGCGTGTGTGTGTGTGTGTGTGTGTGAGGTTCCGTGTTATCGTGCCTGTACCCTGCAGATAGATTGTGCTTGTACTGTGTGTGTGTGTGACGTGTGTGTGTGTGTGTGTGAGAGAGAGTGTGTGTGTGCGCACGCACGTCCGTGCGTGCGTCGATGTGCATGCATATGTGTGTGCCTGCTTGCCTGAACCCCCGCCCCTCCCTTAACCCCCCTCCGCTTGCCTTCACGCATGCTTTTAATATCAACATGAACTAAATCACACACACGTCTTTTAAAATTAAGGAGGTTTGCTAATGCTGCTATTTATCCATCCTTTTTATTCTTTCTGATCATGTTGTGAGTTGACGAGGACTAAAATGCCCATTTTTTTTCTTTTTTTTTTCCTTTTTTCTACATGTGTTCGTTCTGCGTTCTCGTTCTGGGTGACGGATCGCTTCTTGAAGGCCTCTCTATCTGTTCTTTTTTTTCAGAACACAGAGAATATTTTCCAAACCCTTGCCTTTCACTCCCTCCGATTACAGGTGCTAATGTCATTTTGAGTATTAAATTACTAACTAATGTTTTATTCCTTCTTATCTTAATTCATGTGTATTCATATATGTATCCGTGAATGTGTCAGTTGTAGAATGTTGAGAGCAGTCTTAAGCTTAAATGCTACGATTTAATAATAATTAATTAATAATGTTTCTATTTGCTTTTGTTTGCTGCTTTCTTTTCTAAAAAAAAAAAAAAAGGAAATGTTGCTATTGTTTGTTTTTTTGGCATTAGAAACAGTTATGTTTGATTTAAATTATTGCTATTATTGACATTATTTGAAGTAGTTACTTAAGCATAGAATGAATAACGATGGTAGCCGATTTACAAGTTCACAACTCCCGCTGTGAGCTTGTAGATCGGCTATTACCGCTATTTATTTTGTATTTTTATTTTTTTAATGTTAGCCTATAATGACTTGGCCTAAATAGGGAAGGGAGTCCAGGTTTAAGACTGTTTAAAGCTACAGTTGGAGGCCATCGATATTGTCCTTTTCTTTTTGCTGAGGTTTGCGTGATCTGCGCAAAAGGACAGTTAACCCATTTTGGGCGGGAACCCCTTTTGGTGTTTTAAACATCGTTATAATTTAGCTATTGAAAAATAGCAGATCTACATGCTCATAGCGCGCCACCGAGTGGCGCGCTACGAGCTTGTAGGTCTGCTATTTTTGAAAAATCGTGAAAATATTTATTTCAGAAAACTGGATTTTTAAAAAAGAAATTAGGTCAGGCCTAAATGGGTCAAATGATAAGGGACAATATCGGTGGCACCCAACTGTACCTTATGAACTATGATCATAGGATGTCAGGGTAAACCTCCTTAATCTATATGCTTCCTGTAGCTGTGCCTGTGCCTACTCTAATAGGCCAGCATGAATTTGGCCTACCCCCTCTTTTTAAAACTGCCTATAAATCAAACACCTACAGCACAACATTCTTAAAGGCCCTTTTTGTCCCTCGTTGCACGACTCTTTCGCTTGACAAAAATGACATTGTCAACTGAACAGAGTGGCCGAAGCAAGTCATGGCACTTGTCGAAAGAGTCACACGACGAGGTACAAATGAAAGCCTAACTTTTTGACTCACTGCCACTGTGGTCAGTGATGCTGTGGGCTGTTTGATACCAGGTCCTGAGGACTAGATTCTTTCTCCTTGCTGTCTGAAACAGCCTTCTGTTACTGCTTATTCCTGCCACCTTGAACCCCAACCTTCTTCAGATAACACAGCTTTGACAACAGCTAGCTTTTAAAGCGGTGCAACCCCCCCACCCCACCCCCCACCCTTTTCTATGCTCGCTCTAACAAAAAAGCACTTCTACTTTTTGTATTTCTAATTTCCAATCAGAGTTCCAAATCACATGATTGAAACAAAGCTACCGCTTTGACTCGTTTGCACACTTACGAATTGAGCCTTTGCCTGCATTTTGATTTCCCTAACGTCTGGAAACACACACTAACAACTGTGTCTTCTGACAGTCTGTGCTTTCTCTAAAAAAGGCATACTTGAGATCTCTTGACAATGTCTTGCATCTAGTATATAAACTGGGGATGGATGTTTTGGGGGTGGGGGGGATTGATTTAGCAATTATTTGCATTTATTTTGAAATAAGCCACAGCAAAAGCTTCACAGATTCACCGGTGTGTATTCTTTCTCCCCTTTATTTCTACCTTATCATTTATTTATTTGTTTGTTTATTTATTTTTCCCTGTTTTGGTTCCATTTCTCCTCCTCTGTGCTGGCTTCCCCGTCCCCCTCCCCTCCCCTCCCCTCCTCCCTTACCCCCTCCCCCCTCGTTATTACCTCATCAGACCTGAGCGCTCCTAAGAAGTGTCGAGCGCGCTTTGGCCTCGACCAACAGAATAACTGGTGTGGCCCATGCAGGTGTGTACGGTGTCCGCCCGCACCGGCCGGGGGCCAGGCGAAGGCTGGGTTACACTGTACGCTGGGACCATCCTCCTCTTCCTCCCCCCTCGTCCTCCTCCTCTTCCTCCTCCTCCGCTCTCTCCTCTCTGTCGCTGCCTTCTGCCCTCTACCGCCCCTCGGTTTGTCTGTTCCATCTGTCCGGCCAGGCCTATCACCATCACCTCTCGGCTTCCTCCAGCCACGCCCCCTGCCAGTCTAGCTTGCCTCTCATACGTAGGTGCCAACCAGTATGTTTTGTTTTAAGGGGGGGTGGGGACTTTCTTACGCCTTTTTGGGAAGAAGGGTGTGTATGGAATGAATGTCGGGTCTGTTTGTGCAACAAATGGAACAAAGCCCGCCCACCGACCAAACCCTGAAAATGGACCCTCACGGGTATAGTTTCACAGTTGGATTGGCACTCACAGATTTTCACTGAGTGGGTTTGATTACAGCCAGGACAAAACCGTAAGCCCCACCCCCCCCTCCCCACTGAGGAACCCAGACATGGCAGTGTCGGCGGAGGAGTTGACGTGATGATGGCTTGGTCAAAAATGTCGCGGAGGATGTCCCAGTGTCAACCAGCCTAAACCTAAGCCCTGGCCATGTGTTTGTGTCTGTGCAATGACGTATCCGTTTTCTTTTTTTCTTTCTCGTTTTTGTTTTTTTTGTTTTGTCTCTGTGTGTGTGCGTGTGTGTATGTGTGTGTGTGTACGTACGTACGTGTGTTCGTTGTCCTACCTCTTTGGCTAACAGATGCAAATACCCCAAAGAAGTGTCGTGCCTTGTTCGGGCTTGACCAGCTGAGTTTATGGTGCAAACCATGCAGGTATAACTCCCATTAAGTACCCGTGGAGAGGAGGCCCAGGCACAATGAGCAGCCTCCTTCTCCCCTCCTTGATTACTTGTACAGATATAGTCTAGAGAATCTAGAGAGAACAACAACAAAACCAAAAACACAGTGTGTCTCTCCTTCAATGTGGTAACATGTGGCAAACTACTCTTTTTGTCTGTCCCCCACCCCTCCCCCTCCCCCTTAACCAAGGAGGGCTTCTCCACACTGTAAACTTGCCCTCAACGCAGTGCTTTTCAGTACCTTTTTCAAACCCACGACAAGGTTTTTTAAGCCCGCCGTGGCAGAAAGTGGATTTACGAGACGAGGTGACTTTGGAGATGAACATTGATCCGGACGGTGTCTAGCCATCATTTACAACACTGGTTCTCAATGCCGGGACCACCAGGGGGGTCAACTCTGAGAGTGGACACATTGGAACCAAAAGGGACTTTAACCCATTTTGACCTGAGATCAGATTCTAAAAATGTCTTCTACATCCTGACAGTTTTCTGAAAGAGCTATGTTTCTATGTCAGTCGTTCTTCGATTTTTCCAAAATAGCAGGCACGCTATGAGCTTGTAGATCTGCTATTTTTCAATAGCTAAAGCATAAAATCATGCTAACACCAAAAGGGGTTCCCGCCCAACATGGGTTAATGGTTCCATCTGTTGAATTTTACTCTGTAGATTTAGGTTCCAAAGAAAATGGTACACTCTCAGAGTTACAGACCAGGGCATGGAGAGTTTCTCCATGCCCTGGACCGGATTTTGAGAAACGGATTTACAGCATGGCTAAGCTAATACACGACTAATACAGTGAAAACATTAATTTTCATGATCCCAACAGTTCTGATCCAAATCCATTTTCTAGCCAGTAGATCATTTCCACTGTCATGTACAGTATGTCCTAATTGGCGCCCTTTTTTGATATAACCATGTCGTGCTTTACAAACCTGGCCCTGCTTCCTCAGAGGGCCCGTTCAGTGACACTCTCTTTCTATGCCCTCTTCCTTCTCCTCCTTCTCTTCCTCCTCCTTGTCTTCCTCCAAACTTCCTCTCTAATAACCCTTACTTAGTCCCTACCTGTTGTCTTTCTGTTCTGACACAAGCAGTCTTTGAATTGGGAATATTTTCATGGTAGGTATTTGTTTCTGCTAAGTAATACCCTTTTCTGTGTCTGGCTTGCACTGCGTCATCACCACTGAACGCCCCTCCACCCACTGTTTCTCGCTCTTCTCTACATGACTTTCAACCATTTACCACACATCGTTCGGTATTGTACATCAGGGGCATGCAAAACCTGATATGCTTCGCATCTCAGGGCAGTTTCTTTTGTAATGATTCATTTGAATAAGCGTCAAGTATCAGGGTCCAGTTAAGATGGTTTTGTACGTCAAAAGTGAAGAGCTCATTCACAATTTATGGGCCAATTTTTCATCCGTGGTATTCGTTTTTGTTCAGGGACAGGTGAGTTAAATTTGTAGCCGCTTTTAATTTTAACCGTTTCCTTTCTTATTTTTTACGATCTCTGAACATTTGAAGTGAGATTGACTCGGCATGCAGCCTGTCATTGATTGGGCGTCTTCCAGGCCATCGCTTCGACATAGTGATGTTAGCGAATCAAGCCATACACCATTCCAGCTGATATATATTCCTTAGGCAGTCACGGGAAATGATGGAAAGCCAGGCAAGAGTCAAGACAGACCAGGGCGATGGGAGAGCCTCGTAATTCAGCGTTCGTCTTGGAAGCCGAGAGGTTAAAAGACCTCACCGGGCTCCATTTCCTAAAAGATGCATCTGGTGTAATTCCCCCCCGAGACCAGAGAGGAGAAATCAATAACGTGCACGGGCACATGTTATGAATCGATACGTCTGTTAAAAAATGGATATTAGCTCATTTGTAGCAGTTTGACAGGCACTTATCACTCGGAAGACACCGTAGAACAAGACGTATAGCCGGGCACGGGCAAACTGATAGCTTTTTGCTCCGGTAAAGGACAATCAATACACTCCAGCTCACAATGCTAGGAACGTACAAAGCACTTAAAAGCCCGGCACACTCCACTCCGTCATCCCTTGCTTCATTTTCCGTGTTTTCCTGTTGTCTTCCATGTTGTGCGCTTGCAATCCTGGACAATTTGTCTGACTTATCAGGAATGCATGCTCCTCTCCCATTCTTCCAAGCATGCCGTCACGGTATCCAGAGTTCTCGGTGTCAATGTATCTTTACTTTCCTTCTGACTCTTATTTTTATGTCCACTTATCCTGTCATTCTCAATCCCCCGCTCTTCCGCATTCGCCTCGATCTCACACGTATCCGCGCGACACTTAGTACAGTACAGTACAGGCAGGGGTATGACTTGAGAAACAGGCCTTACCCTGAAATGAAACGGCCACACATAGAATTCGATAGGCCTCCCGTCCGCTCCTACTCTTACTTCTTTTGTTCTCCCATTCTTTTTGGATCACCTTAGCTGTTCTGGTCTTTTCTTTCTTTCCTCCCGCGCTGCCTGTCCCTGTGAGCTAGCCGTCTTAAACTACACATGGCCTTCAGGCATCCTTGTGATGGAGCAGAGAGAGAGAGAAAGGAGAGGAGGGGGAGGGTCAATTCAGAGGTCAGGATAAAGATGAGTTGAGCAGAGATTCCCCCTTTAACCAAATCTCAGCGCAACATTCAGAGCACAGCCACCGCCGATAAGCACAATCCCCTCTACTTCGTTCTCTAAAATTGCCCTCCCCCACTCCCACCCACCCCCTGCGGTGTAGTTGCATTGTGGAGCTCGGTTCCACAGCAGGGGGTGGGTTTGGCTCCCGGGCAACACCAGACGCGGGGAGGGGGGGGGGGGGGTCCCGACCCCGAAGCAAGAAATGCAAACACAATGCCGTGACCCCTCGTGCACGCATTCACGTCTTTGGGGGGACGGATACGAGGTAGTGTGTGGATCTTGTTGACTTTTTAGCCTCGCATCCAAACTCTGTTCCCCTGGGAGAAGAGAGAGCTAGCAGAGAGATGGAGAGAGGCCAATGAGATGGGGGCGTCCTAACTTCAGGTTGCTCACCCGGCTGAGACGAGCGCACTAGATTAGCCTAGAATTACATGTAGTCAATACACCATTCATAAAGAGTGTTCGTTTACCACTTAAATCCAATATACTTTGTCGTACGACAAACTAGTGAAAATAGCCGATCTACAGGCTCCCCACATGTTGCAATGCAACGCTTATTTTTTAAACTGTTGGCACATTTTCGCTTATAATGGCGGGTCCACAATAGGGACGACAGGGTGAACGTAAAAAAAGAGCTCATTTTCATCGCTTCCTTTCATCATCATTGTGTCTCTCTTGGTTATTCTCGTGGCACTTTCCTGTTGTCTGATCCTTTCTGTCTGTCTGTCTGTCTGTCTGTCTGTCTGTCTGTCTGTCTGTCTGTCTGTGTTTGTTCAGTACGGAGTTGGGGGGATATTGGGAACCTGACTGTGGCCTTCAGTGGCCTTTTATTGCCTTCAACGCTACTTGAATGCACCTGAACAAAGCAAACGAAACAAAAAACGTCAGCGATCACCATATCAACGTGCACGCTAGATACGACAGTAAAATGCCCCATCTACCGTGTGTGCGAAACCAAAGCAATCAGTGCATTCAAGTAGCTTTGCTGCCAAAGCCTTGTGTGTTTGTGTTAGTTTTCAAGACATTGATGCTAAAAGACTCTTTTCTCTTGTTTTGTTTCTTCTCGCCTTGGTCCCCCCCCCCCCCACCACCACCCCTCCAGGAGAAAAAAAAAGTGCATTCGCTACATCCAAGGTGAAGGCAGCTGTGCCAGTCCTCCTTCTTCGGACGGAAGCTTACTAGACTCCCCCCCTTCCTCCCCTTCCTCCTCCGTGGCTCCTTCCCCTTCCTCGAAAGAGCCCAGACCTCAGACTGAACAAATGCAACCTCTCTCACTGACTATGAAACCGGCCCACCACCACCACCAGACACTCCACCCCCCCCACCACCACCTCCTGGTCGGGCCTCCTCCTCCCCCCCCACCGCCGCCTCCTCCGCCATCTTTGGTTCAGATGGAGAACTCCTCGGCGGCCTCAGCCGCCCGCAAAACGCCCGGTGGCGCCTCCTCCCACAACGGAGCCCTGGAGCGCGGCGACGTCTCGTCCTCGCGGCAGCCGGGCTCCTCCTCGGCAGCGGGGCCCCCCCACGGCCGGCCGCTGGCGTCCATGTGTCATTCCCACTCGCTTCACCCCAGCTCCACGACGGCCCAGCAGCCTCTGTCGCTCGTGACCAAGTCTGTAGAATAGTCTGTTCTCTCTCCCTCTACTCCACATCTTGCTCTTTATTCTTGTTTTGTTTTCTAAGCTGAGTTCAACAAACACACACCTTTGCTGGTGCCCCGTCTGTCTCTCTCTCTCGCTGATGAATTTCACGTCAATCGTTTTCCTTGGTTTGTTTTTATGTTTCTGTGCCATACGGCTTTAAAAGATTTTAGTTGTTGTTTTTTATTAAAAGTTCATTGGTCAATATTTGACCCATCATTATTATTGAAAAAATATATAATTATTATAAAGAAATAATACAATGAGTTGTAGTATAGCTTTGTGAATTGCCAAATTTTTATGAATTTTGTTTGTCTTTTTATTTGTAGTGTTGAAGCAGCACAACAGAATAGTTCAACTTCAAAATGGTTTAAAAGACATTAAAAAAATGTTAGGCTAGATAATTCAATGAGCCCTTTTTTTCTTTAAAAGAGTTGGTTCTCCTTTATTATTTGTATTAAATACGAGCCTGCGAACCAATCAACCGTCACCTATTGATCCCTGGGAGGGTACTGGGGGGGAGGGGGGGGCTTGTGCAGACACCTCTGAGGAACAACTTTAATTGTGATGTTACCTGTTCTTGTTTAAATGTACAGAAATAATAGGGGTGGGTGGGAAGGGGGGATTACCGTGTTAAATATGCATTGTTCCATTGCGTTGTCTTTTTCTTTTTGTTGTTTACCTTGGGGGAGGAGTCAAATGGGGATTGGGGTGGACTTGAGGGGAGGTTTGGGGTGGGAGGGTTGTGGGTGTTCAATACAAAAATGTCACAACGCTAGGACCAGTAGTATTTATTGCTTTAGAGATTGCTTGTCGTATCTTGTACGTGTCCCTTTTTGATTTTTTTTTTCTTAATACATTGTACAAATATTTTTTTCTTAAGGTAAGCGACTTATATATATATATGAATGACCCATTTTTACAAGGAGGTTTTTTGAAAAGGAAAATCTTTTGTTTTTGTTTTTGTTATTTTTATGTTTTTGTTGTTTTGAACAGATTAATTTCTTTCCTTGCTGAAACCCTGGGTTCCACTCAGTCGTACTGTGTAAAGATCTCATGAACAGAAGTATGCACAACGTCATTTCAACAGATGCGTCTATAAGCCATTTTACAAAAAAAAAAGAAGAAAAGAAAAACTTGAATACGAGGGACAGTGGGTACCGTGTCTTCAGTAGTTGGAAACATGTCTAAAGCCCTTCTTTTTTATCGCAGTCACATCGCGCAGACTGTAGATTCATGTACAGATTTTTCCGTGCCAAATTTTGTGATAATTTTCTCTCCCCTCCCTCTAACAATGCTGTAGGGTTTTTTTTTTCAATGCCATTCTTTGCTGTGACGTTACATAGATTGCTATGTATGTAGTATAAATGTTGCTATAACAAATGTGTTTGGTAGCAGATTGTCAAATATTAAAAATTTAAACTTAATAAAAAGACGGACATCATACTGTATAAACCCACGAGGGCCAAAATTATGTATATTAGGAGGTTCATAAAAAACTATTAAATGCAAAAAAATACACAAACTGCCACTTTTAAGTACACTACTACATATAGGTAGATAGAAAAAATAGGCATGTTGATGTTGCAAGAGGCTGTAAAAAAGAAGAAAAAAAAGAAAAAAACTACAAGAGAATCATCCACTCGGTGCCATTGTAGTTGACATGACGCGACTGTAAACTGTCGATTTCTTCTCTGGTTTATTAAGATGCTAATGATAAATAGTTTGAATGTTTCCTTAACGGCTGTGATGTTCCTGTTCTATTTTATGCTCTTATTTTTTATTTTATTTTATTTTTTTATTTTTTTGTTTGTTTATTTTATTTTTCTCTGTTATTTTAAATGGTTCCAAAAACCATGTTTTTTTTGTAATGAATAAATGTTTATGCTGTACAGTCTCTGTAGCATGCAGTTCTGTATTAATAAAAGCGACTTAGTATGTGCATCTGTGTCTCTTATATTTTGCGTTAATTCACTAGACGAGGACATGGAAGGTCTGAGCGTACAATCAGGTGAGCATTTCTCTTCAAATACAAGTGTTTGTCTAATACAGTATCCTGTTGGTATACGGCAATTCATATAGAACACAATTTACAATAATGTAATTGTAACATAGCCATACTTTATTATTTGTGTAGTTTATTAGACATAAATGTAAAAACAGCAACACGGACATGCTTGCAGAGACTCTTGGGTAATGAATTTGGCTGCCATGTTATTTGTGTCCAAAGTGGCCACTGACATACAAACTACATACAGTGGTGTTGCTTTAATGTCACAGGGAAAGCTCAGATTTTCAGCTTCACTTTACTTCCCACAGAAGAGCAGTTAAGGGCTTGACACATTGACCGGACCGGGATTCAAACCCGGGACCTTCTGCTTGCCGGGCAGCCTCTCTACCCATTCAGAAGCCTCTTCTTATCAACACAATGATTCACAAACATCTTTATGTTAAGGACACCCAAATGATATATAGTAGGTTGGTGTTTACCCCCATCTATGATTCAGATAGAACAGCCTTGTCTGGATTTGAACCCACAACCTGAGGATCATACACAGTGTCTTAACAGAGGGAGCCACCATGTTCTCTGTAACCTACCACAGTTTTAGGGTGTTCTTCTGGATGTCACTCTTTAAAACATGTGTTGAGCAGATGGACATGGGCTGGACTTGAACCCACAACCTGTGGCTCACATAGACAGCAGCTTAACACAGAGAGCCACCATGCTCTCTGAGAACCTCCTCAGCGTTTCATTGATCGTCTGGGTATTATTCTCCAAAATGTGGTCCACAGTGAAGAGTAGAATAAGGAACTCAGCTAGACTTGAACCCACAACTTGTGGATCACACAGAGCAGCTTTTCTCTGAGAATCTCATCAGCTTTCCATCTCTTTCCAGTGTTCTTCTGGATGTTATTCTCCAAAACATGCTGCAGAGTGAAAGTATGAGGAACTCAGCTGGATTTGAACTCACAACCTCCGGCTCACACGGACGTCGTCTTAAAAAGGGTGCAACTGAGCTCTCTGTAATTTTAAGTTATTCTTCTTGGTGTCACTTTTCAAATGAGGCCTTGGGATCATGTACAGAGCATTTTAATGGTGTTTGCTGTGCATCAAAGGTGTCTTTGGTGCTTTTAAGTGTTATCATGGATGTTAATCAGATAATACCATGACTGATTAACAGACTGAACACAGACGGACTTACTGAACACAGAAACCATGAGTGAACACAGACAGCCTGGTAGCTCAATGTGTTAAGTGGCTGTCCACATGTTCCAGATGTGTGTTCAAATCCCACTCTGGTCTTTACTTTGAAGAAAGAAGATAAAAGCGCACGGAAATCTCACTCAGTCAGGCTAAGGTAGTGATGGTGCAGTTGGTAAATGGTGCATTTATATAGCGCCTTTATCCAAGGCGCTTTACATAGATTGATTGTGCATTACATTCACCCATTCACACACACATTCATACACCGATGGCTGCGGAAGCCATGCAAGGTACCAACCAGCACATCGGGAGCAATTTGGGGTTCAGTGTCTTGCCCAAGGACACTTCGACATGTCGACAGGAGAAGCCAGGATTCGAACCGCCGACCAATGGATCATTGGACGACCTGCTCTACCTCCTGAGCCACAGTCACCCCACTGGTAAAGAAGAGGACCTTGAAGTCAAAAAATCGCTTTCACCTGGAAACTCCATTTACACTTTATAATTCAGCTTACTGTGGAGACACATGCTGGAACCTTTTACTTTGAAATGTTTTGTAGTTTCTGAATTATTTAACTTAAACGCCCAATGCATTCTCAATGGCAATAGCACAAATGTTGGCATGCTCCTAGTCCTGTATACTTTCACCTAGAAACCCCATTCAAACCTATTTAGGTTCATCTTACGGTGGACATGTTTGCTTGAAAAGGAATCTTTGAAATGTTTCATAGTTTTAGAAATATAGTGCTTTAAAATTTGAGACATTTATAATGGGGCTCAATGGCAGATATTGGCACGTCAAAAAATCACTTTCACCTAGAAACTCCATTCACACTTTTTATAATTCATCTTACTGTGGAGACACATGCTGGAACCTTTTACTTTGAAATGTTTTGTAGTTTCTGAGTGATTATGCCGTCCGAGGCCATGGGCTATAGCCCTGTGGCTCACATAGACAGCAGCTTATCACAGAGTGCCACCATGCTCTATGAGAATCTCCTCAGCTTTCCATCTCTTTCCAGGATGTTATTCTCCAAAACATGCTGCAGAGTGAAAGTAGGAGGAACTCAGCTGGATTTGAACTCACAACCTCTGGCTCACATGGACATCATCTTAACAAGGGTGCCACTGAGCACTCAGTGATTTTTAGGTTGTAAGTTGTTCTTCTTGGTGTCACTTTTCAAATGGGGCCTTGGGATCATGTACAGAGCATTTGAATGGTGCTGTGCATCAAAGGTGTCTTTAGTGCTTTTAAGTGTTATCGTGGATGTTAATCAGATAATACAGAGGAGAAACCATGACAGGACACAGACAGCCTCCCCATTGGTGGATGTGATCCTGGCAGCCAGCCCAGGTGTGTTCTGGTCCTGTTGATTGAGCTGAGAAGGACCTATAAACCTTCAAGGTTTATAGGTCCTGCTCTGCTCAATCAACAGGACCAGAACACACACTCGTTACTTTTCTTCCAGTTTATTATACTTGTCGTCACGCTACTACTACTAGTCCTACATACTTACACCTAGAAACCCCATTCAAACCTACTTAGGTTCATCTTACGGTGGACATGTTTGCCTGAAAAGGAATCCTTGAAATGTTTCATAGTTTTAGAAATATAGTGCTTTCAAATTTGAGAAATCTACAATGGGGCTCAATGGCAGATATTGGCACGTCAAAAAAGCACTTTCACCTAGAAACTGCATTCACACTGTTTCAAATTCAGCTTACTGTGGAGACACATGCTGGAACTTTTTACTTTGAAATGTTTTGTAGTTTCTGAGTTATTTAACTTAAACGCCCAATGCATTCTCAATGGCAATAGCACAAACTTTGGCATGCTACTAGTCCTACATACTTACACCTAGAAACCCCATTCAAACCTATTTAGGTTCATCTTACGGTGGACATGTTTGCCTGAAAAGGAATCTTTGAAATGTTTCATAGTTTTAGCATGCCGTTTTTCATCATTTTTGAGGATTTGAAAAAAAGACGAAAATCACTCCGAGACCATGGGCTATAGTCCATCGTCTCGGAGTCATTTTCGTCTTTATTTTTTAATCCTCATTTTTCATCATTTATGACCATGGGCTATAGCCCATATCGGACGTCATACTATAGCATGCCGCTTTTCATCATTTTTGAGGATTTGTTAAAAAGATGAAAATCACTCCGAGAGGATGGGCTATAGCCCATCGTCTCGGAGTCATTTTCTTCTTTTTTTTTAATCCTCGTTTTTCGTCATTTATGACCATGGGCTATAGCCCATATCGGACGTCATACTATAGCATGCCGCTTTTCATCATTTTTGAGGATTTGTTAAAAAGATGAAAATCACTCCGAGAGGATGGGCTATAGCCCATGGTCTCGAACGGCATACTATAGCATGCCGTTTTGCATCATTTTTGAGGATTTGAAAAAAAGACGAAAATCACTCCGAGACCATGGGCTATAGCCCATCGTCTCGGAGTCACTTTCGTCTTTTTTTTTTAATCCTCGTTTTTCATCATTTATGACCATGGGCTATAGCCCATATCGGACGGCATACTATAGCATGCCGCTTTTCATCATTTTTGAGGATTTGAAAAAAAGATGAAAATCACTCCGAGACGATGGGCTATAGCCCATGGTCTCGAACGGAGGATTTGAAAAAGAAGACGAAAATCACTCCGAGACCATGGGCTATAGCCCATCGTCTCGGATTCATTTTCGTCTTTTTTTTTAATCCTCGTTTTTCATCATTTATGACCATGGGCTATAGCCCATATCGGACGGAATACTATAGCATGCCACTTTTCATCATTTTTGAGGATTTGAAAAAAAGATGAAAATCACTCCGAGACGATGGGCTATAGCCCATGGTCTCGAACGGCATACTATAGCATGCCGTTTTTCATCATTTTTGAGGATTTGAAAAAAGGACGAAAATTACTCCGAGACGATGGGCTATATATAGCCCATGGTCTCTGAGTGATTCTTGTCTTTTTTTCAAATCCTCAAAAATGATGAAAAATGGCATGCTATATAGTATGCCGTCTGAGGCCATGGGCTGAACTTGAACCCACGACCTGTGGCTCACATAGACAGCAGCTTATCACAGAGTGCCACCATGCTCTCTGAGAATCTCCTCAGCTTTCCATCTCTCTTCTGGATGTTATTCTCCAAAACATGCTGCAGAGTGAAAGTAGGAGGAACTCAGCTGGATTTGAACTCACAACCTCTGGCTCACATGGACGTCATCTTAACAAGGGTGCCACTGAGCTCTCAGTGATTTTCAGGTTGTAAGTTGTTCTTCTTGGTGTGACTTTTCAAATGGGGCCTTGGGATCATGTACAGAGCATTTGAATGGTGCTGTGCATCAAAGGTGTCTTTAGTGCTTTTAAGTGTTATCGTGGATGTTAATCAGATAATACAGAGGAGAAACCATGACAGGACACAGACAGCCTCCCCATTGGTGGATGTGATCCTGGCAGCCAGGCCAGGTGTGTTCTGGTCCTGTTGATTGAGCAGAGCAGGACCTATAAACCGGTTTATAGGTCCTGCTCTGCTCAATCAACAGGACCAGAACACACACTTGTTACTTTTCTTCCAGTTTATTATACTCGTCGTCACGCTACTAGTCCTACATACTTACACCTAGAAACCCCATTCAAACCTACTTAGGTTCATCTTACGGTGGACATGTTTGCCTGAAAAGGAATCCTTGAAATGTTTCATAGTTTTAGAAATATAGTGCTTTCAAATTTGAGAAATCTACAATGGGGTTCAATGGCAGATATTGGCACGTCAAAAAAGCACTTTCACCTAGAAACTGCATTCACACTGTTTCAAATTCAGCTTACTGTGGAGACACATGCTGGAACTTTTTACTTTGAAATGTTTTGTAGTTTCTGAGTTATTTAACTTAAACGCCCAATGCATTCTCAATGGCAATAGCACAAACTTTGGCATGCTACTAGTCCTACATACTTACACATAGAAACCCCATTCAAACCTATTTAGGTTCATCTTACGGTGGACATGTTTGCCTGAAAAGGAATCTTTGAAATGTTTCATAGTTTTAGCATGCCGTTTTTCATCATTTTTGAGGATTTGAAAAAAAGACGAAAATCACTCCGAGACCATGGGCTATAGTCCATCGTCTCGGAGTCATTTTCGTCTTTTTTTTTAATCCTCGTTTTTCATCATTTATGACCATGGGCTATAGCCCATATCGGACGGCATACTATAGCATGCCACTTTTCATCATTTTTGAGGATTTGAAAAAAAGATGAAAATCACTCCGAGACGATGGGCTATAGCCCATGGTCTCGAACGGCATACTATAGCATGCCGTTTTGCATAATTTTTGAGGATTTGAAAAAAAGACGGAAATCACTCCGAGACCATGGGCTATAGCCCATCGTCTCGGAGTCATTTTCGTCTTTTTTTTTAATCCTCGTTTTTCATCATTTATGACCATGGGCTATAGCCCATATCGGACGGCATACTATAGCATGCCGCTTTTCATCATTTTTGAGGATTTGAAAAAAAGATGAAAATCACTCCGAGACGATGGGCTATAGCCCATGGTCTCGAACGGCATACTATAGCATGCCGTTTTTCATCATTTTTGAGGATTTGAAAAAAAGACGGAAATCACTCCGAGACGATGGGCTATAGCCCATGGTCTCGAACGGCATACTATAGCATGCCGTTTTCCATCATTTTTGAGGATTTGAAAAAAAGACGAAAATCACTCCGAGACCATGGGCTATAGCCCATCGTCTCGGAGTCATTTTCGTCTTTTTTTATCCTCGTTTTTCATCATTTATGACCATGGGCTATAGCCCATATCGGACGGCATACTATAGCATGCCGCTTTTCATAATTTTTGAGGATTTGAAAAAAAGATGAAAATCACTCCGAGACGATGGGCTATAGCCCATGGTCTCGAACGGCATACAATAGCATGCCGTTTTGCATCATTTTTGAGGATTTGAAAAAAGGACGAAAATGACTCCGAGACGATGGGCTATAGCCCATGGTCTCGGAGTGATTTTTGTCTTTTTTTCAAATCCTCAAAAATGATGAAAAATGGCATGCTATATAGTATGCCGTCTGAGGCCATGGACTGAACTTGAACCCACGACCTGTGGCTCACATAGACAGCAGCTTATCACAGAGTGCCACCATGCTCTCTGAGAATCTCCTCAGCTTTCCATCTCTTTCCAGTTCTCTTCTGGATGTTATTCTCCAAAACATGCTGCAGAGTGAAAGTAGGAGGAACTCAGCTGGATTTTAACTCACAACCTCTGGCTCACATGGACGTCATCTTAACAAGGGTGCCACTGAGCTCTCAGTGATTTTTAGGTTGTAAGTTGTTCTTCTTGGTGTGACTTTTCAAATGGGGCCTTGGGATCATGTACAGAGCATTTGAATGGTGCTGTACATCAAAGGTGTCTTTAGTGCTTTTAAGTGTTATCGTGGATGTTAATCAGATAATACAGAGGAGAAACCATGACAGGACACAGACAGCCTCCCCATTGGTGGATGTGATCCTGGCAGCCAGCCCAGGTGTGTTCTGGTCCTGTTGATTGAGCTGAGAAGGACCTATAAACCTTCAAGGTTTATAGGTCCTGCTCTGCTCAATCAACAGGACCAGAACACACACTCGTTACTTTTCTTCCAGTTTATTATACTTGTCGTCACGCTACTACTACTAGTCCTACATACTTACACCTAGAAACCCCATTCAAACCTACTTAGGTTCATCTTACGGTGGACATGTTTGCCTGAAAAGGAATCCTTGAAATGTTTCATAGTTTTAGAAATATAGTGCTTTCAAATTTGAGAAATCTACAATGGGGCTCAATGGCAGATATTGGCACGTCAAAAAAGCACTTTCACCTAGAAACTGCATTCACACTGTTTCAAATTCAGCTTACTGTGGAGACACATGCTGGAACTTTTTACTTTGAAATGTTTTGTAGTTTCTGAGTTATTTAACTTAAACGCCCAATGCATTCTCAATGGCAATAGCACAAACTTTGGCATGCTACTAGTCCTACATACTTACACCTAGAAACCCCATTCAAACCTATTTAGGTTCATCTTACGGTGGACATGTTTGCCTGAAAAGGAATCTTTGAAATGTTTCATAGTTTTAGCATGCCGTTTTTCATCATTTTTGAGGATTTGAAAAAAAGACGAAAATCACTCCGAGACCATGGGCTATAGTCCATCGTCTCGGAGTCATTTTCGTCTTTATTTTTTAATCCTCATTTTTCATCATTTATGACCATGGGCTATAGCCCATATCGGACGTCATACTATAGCATGCCGCTTTTCATCATTTTTGAGGATTTGTTAAAAAGATGAAAATCACTCCGAGAGGATGGGCTATAGCCCATCGTCTCGGAGTCATTTTCTTCTTTTTTTTTAATCCTCGTTTTTCGTCATTTATGACCATGGGCTATAGCCCATATCGGACGTCATACTATAGCATGCCGCTTTTCATCATTTTTGAGGATTTGTTAAAAAGATGAAAATCACTCCGAGAGGATGGGCTATAGCCCATGGTCTCGAACGGCATACTATAGCATGCCGTTTTGCATCATTTTTGAGGATTTGAAAAAAAGACGAAAATCACTCCGAGACCATGGGCTATAGCCCATCGTCTCGGAGTCACTTTCGTCTTTTTTTTTTAATCCTCGTTTTTCATCATTTATGACCATGGGCTATAGCCCATATCGGACGGCATACTATAGCATGCCGCTTTTCATCATTTTTGAGGATTTGAAAAAAAGATGAAAATCACTCCGAGACGATGGGCTATAGCCCATGGTCTCGAACGGAGGATTTGAAAAAGAAGACGAAAATCACTCCGAGACCATGGGCTATAGCCCATCGTCTCGGATTCATTTTCGTCTTTTTTTTTAATCCTCGTTTTTCATCATTTATGACCATGGGCTATAGCCCATATCGGACGGAATACTATAGCATGCCACTTTTCATCATTTTTGAGGATTTGAAAAAAAGATGAAAATCACTCCGAGACGATGGGCTATAGCCCATGGTCTCGAACGGCATACTATAGCATGCCGTTTTTCATCATTTTTGAGGATTTGAAAAAAGGACGAAAATTACTCCGAGACGATGGGCTATATATAGCCCATGGTCTCTGAGTGATTCTTGTCTTTTTTTCAAATCCTCAAAAATGATGAAAAATGGCATGCTATATAGTATGCCGTCTGAGGCCATGGGCTGAACTTGAACCCACGACCTGTGGCTCACATAGACAGCAGCTTATCACAGAGTGCCACCATGCTCTCTGAGAATCTCCTCAGCTTTCCATCTCTCTTCTGGATGTTATTCTCCAAAACATGCTGCAGAGTGAAAGTAGGAGGAACTCAGCTGGATTTGAACTCACAACCTCTGGCTCACATGGACGTCATCTTAACAAGGGTGCCACTGAGCTCTCAGTGATTTTCAGGTTGTAAGTTGTTCTTCTTGGTGTGACTTTTCAAATGGGGCCTTGGGATCATGTACAGAGCATTTGAATGGTGCTGTGCATCAAAGGTGTCTTTAGTGCTTTTAAGTGTTATCGTGGATGTTAATCAGATAATACAGAGGAGAAACCATGACAGGACACAGACAGCCTCCCCATTGGTGGATGTGATCCTGGCAGCCAGGCCAGGTGTGTTCTGGTCCTGTTGATTGAGCAGAGCAGGACCTATAAACCGGTTTATAGGTCCTGCTCTGCTCAATCAACAGGACCAGAACACACACTTGTTACTTTTCTTCCAGTTTATTATACTCGTCGTCACGCTACTAGTCCTACATACTTACACCTAGAAACCCCATTCAAACCTACTTAGGTTCATCTTACGGTGGACATGTTTGCCTGAAAAGGAATCCTTGAAATGTTTCATAGTTTTAGAAATATAGTGCTTTCAAATTTGAGAAATCTACAATGGGGTTCAATGGCAGATATTGGCACGTCAAAAAAGCACTTTCACCTAGAAACTGCATTCACACTGTTTCAAATTCAGCTTACTGTGGAGACACATGCTGGAACTTTTTACTTTGAAATGTTTTGTAGTTTCTGAGTTATTTAACTTAAACGCCCAATGCATTCTCAATGGCAATAGCACAAACTTTGGCATGCTACTAGTCCTACATACTTACACATAGAAACCCCATTCAAACCTATTTAGGTTCATCTTACGGTGGACATGTTTGCCTGAAAAGGAATCTTTGAAATGTTTCATAGTTTTAGCATGCCGTTTTTCATCATTTTTGAGGATTTGAAAAAAAGACGAAAATCACTCCGAGACCATGGGCTATAGTCCATCGTCTCGGAGTCATTTTCGTCTTTTTTTTTAATCCTCGTTTTTCATCATTTATGACCATGGGCTATAGCCCATATCGGACGGCATACTATAGCATGCCACTTTTCATCATTTTTGAGGATTTGAAAAAAAGATGAAAATCACTCCGAGACGATGGGCTATAGCCCATGGTCTCGAACGGCATACTATAGCATGCCGTTTTGCATAATTTTTGAGGATTTGAAAAAAAGACGGAAATCACTCCGAGACCATGGGCTATAGCCCATCGTCTCGGAGTCATTTTCGTCTTTTTTTTTAATCCTCGTTTTTCATCATTTATGACCATGGGCTATAGCCCATATCGGACGGCATACTATAGCATGCCGCTTTTCATCATTTTTGAGGATTTGAAAAAAAGATGAAAATCACTCCGAGACGATGGGCTATAGCCCATGGTCTCGAACGGCATACTATAGCATGCCGTTTTTCATCATTTTTGAGGATTTGAAAAAAAGACGGAAATCACTCCGAGACGATGGGCTATAGCCCATGGTCTCGAACGGCATACTATAGCATGCCGTTTTCCATCATTTTTGAGGATTTGAAAAAAAGACGAAAATCACTCCGAGACCATGGGCTATAGCCCATCGTCTCGGAGTCATTTTCGTCTTTTTTTATCCTCGTTTTTCATCATTTATGACCATGGGCTATAGCCCATATCGGACGGCATACTATAGCATGCCGCTTTTCATAATTTTTGAGGATTTGAAAAAAAGATGAAAATCACTCCGAGACGATGGGCTATAGCCCATGGTCTCGAACGGCATACAATAGCATGCCGTTTTGCATCATTTTTGAGGATTTGAAAAAAGGACGAAAATGACTCCGAGACGATGGGCTATAGCCCATGGTCTCGGAGTGATTTTTGTCTTTTTTTCAAATCCTCAAAAATGATGAAAAATGGCATGCTATATAGTATGCCGTCTGAGGCCATGGACTGAACTTGAACCCACGACCTGTGGCTCACATAGACAGCAGCTTATCACAGAGTGCCACCATGCTCTCTGAGAATCTCCTCAGCTTTCCATCTCTTTCCAGTTCTCTTCTGGATGTTATTCTCCAAAACATGCTGCAGAGTGAAAGTAGGAGGAACTCAGCTGGATTTTAACTCACAACCTCTGGCTCACATGGACGTCATCTTAACAAGGGTGCCACTGAGCTCTCAGTGATTTTTAGGTTGTAAGTTGTTCTTCTTGGTGTGACTTTTCAAATGGGGCCTTGGGATCATGTACAGAGCATTTGAATGGTGCTGTACATCAAAGGTGTCTTTAGTGCTTTTAAGTGTTATCGTGGATGTTAATCAGATAATACAGAGGAGAAACCATGACAGGACACAGACAGCCTCCCCATTGGTGGATGTGATCCTGGCAGCCAGCCCAGGTGTGTTCTGGTCCTGTTGATTGAGCTGAGAAGGACCTATAAACCTTCAAGGTTTATAGGTCCTGCTCTGCTCAATCAACAGGACCAGAACACACACTCGTTACTTTTCTTCCAGTTTATTATACTTGTCGTCACGCTACTACTACTAGTCCTACATACTTACACCTAGAAACCCCATTCAAACCTACTTAGGTTCATCTTACGGTGGACATGTTTGCCTGAAAAGGAATCCTTGAAATGTTTCATAGTTTTAGAAATATAGTGCTTTCAAATTTGAGAAATCTACAATGGGGCTCAATGGCAGATATTGGCACGTCAAAAAAGCACTTTCACCTAGAAACTGCATTCACACTGTTTCAAATTCAGCTTACTGTGGAGACACATGCTGGAACTTTTTACTTTGAAATGTTTTGTAGTTTCTGAGTTATTTAACTTAAACGCCCAATGCATTCTCAATGGCAATAGCACAAACTTTGGCATGCTACTAGTCCTACATACTTACACCTAGAAACCCCATTCAAACCTATTTAGGTTCATCTTACGGTGGACATGTTTGCCTGAAAAGGAATCTTTGAAATGTTTCATAGTTTTAGCATGCCGTTTTTCATCATTTTTGAGGATTTGAAAAAAAGACGAAAATCACTCCGAGACCATGGGCTATAGTCCATCGTCTCGGAGTCATTTTCGTCTTTATTTTTTAATCCTCATTTTTCATCATTTATGACCATGGGCTATAGCCCATATCGGACGTCATACTATAGCATGCCGCTTTTCATCATTTTTGAGGATTTGTTAAAAAGATGAAAATCACTCCGAGAGGATGGGCTATAGCCCATCGTCTCGGAGTCATTTTCTTCTTTTTTTTTAATCCTCGTTTTTCGTCATTTATGACCATGGGCTATAGCCCATATCGGACGTCATACTATAGCATGCCGCTTTTCATCATTTTTGAGGATTTGTTAAAAAGATGAAAATCACTCCGAGAGGATGGGCTATAGCCCATGGTCTCGAACGGCATACTATAGCATGCCGTTTTGCATCATTTTTGAGGATTTGAAAAAAAGACGAAAATCACTCCGAGACCATGGGCTATAGCCCATCGTCTCGGAGTCACTTTCGTCTTTTTTTTTTAATCCTCGTTTTTCATCATTTATGACCATGGGCTATAGCCCATATCGGACGGCATACTATAGCATGCCGCTTTTCATCATTTTTGAGGATTTGAAAAAAAGATGAAAATCACTCCGAGACGATGGGCTATAGCCCATGGTCTCGAACGGAGGATTTGAAAAAGAAGACGAAAATCACTCCGAGACCATGGGCTATAGCCCATCGTCTCGGATTCATTTTCGTCTTTTTTTTTAATCCTCGTTTTTCATCATTTATGACCATGGGCTATAGCCCATATCGGACGGAATACTATAGCATGCCACTTTTCATCATTTTTGAGGATTTGAAAAAAAGATGAAAATCACTCCGAGACGATGGGCTATAGCCCATGGTCTCGAACGGCATACTATAGCATGCCGTTTTTCATCATTTTTGAGGATTTGAAAAAAGGACGAAAATTACTCCGAGACGATGGGCTATATATAGCCCATGGTCTCTGAGTGATTCTTGTCTTTTTTTCAAATCCTCAAAAATGATGAAAAATGGCATGCTATATAGTATGCCGTCTGAGGCCATGGGCTGAACTTGAACCCACGACCTGTGGCTCACATAGACAGCAGCTTATCACAGAGTGCCACCATGCTCTCTGAGAATCTCCTCAGCTTTCCATCTCTCTTCTGGATGTTATTCTCCAAAACATGCTGCAGAGTGAAAGTAGGAGGAACTCAGCTGGATTTGAACTCACAACCTCTGGCTCACATGGACGTCATCTTAACAAGGGTGCCACTGAGCTCTCAGTGATTTTCAGGTTGTAAGTTGTTCTTCTTGGTGTGACTTTTCAAATGGGGCCTTGGGATCATGTACAGAGCATTTGAATGGTGCTGTGCATCAAAGGTGTCTTTAGTGCTTTTAAGTGTTATCGTGGATGTTAATCAGATAATACAGAGGAGAAACCATGACAGGACACAGACAGCCTCCCCATTGGTGGATGTGATCCTGGCAGCCAGGCCAGGTGTGTTCTGGTCCTGTTGATTGAGCAGAGCAGGACCTATAAACCGGTTTATAGGTCCTGCTCTGCTCAATCAACAGGACCAGAACACACACTTGTTACTTTTCTTCCAGTTTATTATACTCGTCGTCACGCTACTAGTCCTACATACTTACACCTAGAAACCCCATTCAAACCTACTTAGGTTCATCTTACGGTGGACATGTTTGCCTGAAAAGGAATCCTTGAAATGTTTCATAGTTTTAGAAATATAGTGCTTTCAAATTTGAGAAATCTACAATGGGGTTCAATGGCAGATATTGGCACGTCAAAAAAGCACTTTCACCTAGAAACTGCATTCACACTGTTTCAAATTCAGCTTACTGTGGAGACACATGCTGGAACTTTTTACTTTGAAATGTTTTGTAGTTTCTGAGTTATTTAACTTAAACGCCCAATGCATTCTCAATGGCAATAGCACAAACTTTGGCATGCTACTAGTCCTACATACTTACACATAGAAACCCCATTCAAACCTATTTAGGTTCATCTTACGGTGGACATGTTTGCCTGAAAAGGAATCTTTGAAATGTTTCATAGTTTTAGCATGCCGTTTTTCATCATTTTTGAGGATTTGAAAAAAAGACGAAAATCACTCCGAGACCATGGGCTATAGTCCATCGTCTCGGAGTCATTTTCGTCTTTTTTTTTAATCCTCGTTTTTCATCATTTATGACCATGGGCTATAGCCCATATCGGACGGCATACTATAGCATGCCACTTTTCATCATTTTTGAGGATTTGAAAAAAAGATGAAAATCACTCCGAGACGATGGGCTATAGCCCATGGTCTCGAACGGCATACTATAGCATGCCGTTTTGCATCATTTTTGAGGATTTGAAAAAAAGACGGAAATCACTCCGAGACCATGGGCTATAGCCCATCGTCTCGGAGTCATTTTCGTCTTTTTTTTTAATCCTCGTTTTTCATCATTTATGACCATGGGCTATAGCCCATATCGGACGGCATACTATAGCATGCCGCTTTTCATCATTTTTGAGGATTTGAAAAAAAGATGAAAATCACTCCGAGACGATGGGCTATAGCCCATGGTCTCGAACGGCATACTATAGCATGCCGTTTTCCATCATTTTTGAGGATTTGAAAAAAAGACGAAAATCACTCCGAGACCATGGGCTATAGCCCATCGTCTCGGAGTCATTTTCGTCTTTTTTTATCCTCGTTTTTCATCATTTATGACCATGGGCTATAGCCCATATCGGACGGCATACTATAGCATGCCGCTTTTCATAATTTTTGAGGATTTGAAAAAAAGATGAAAATCACTCCGAGACGATGGGCTATAGCCCATGGTCTCGAACGGCATACTATAGCATGCCGTTTTGCATCATTTTTGAGGATTTGAAAAAAGGACGAAAATGACTCCGAGACGATGGGCTATAGCCCATGGTCTCGGAGTGATTTTTGTCTTTTTTTCAAATCCTCAAAAATGAGGAAAAATGGCATGCTATATAGTATGCCGTCTGAGGCCATGGACTGAACTTGAACCCACGACCTGTGGCTCACATAGACAGCAGCTTATCACAGAGTGCCACCATGCTCTCTGAGAATCTCCTCAGCTTTCCATCTCTTTCCAGTTCTCTTCTGGATGTTATTCTCCAAAACATGCTGCAGAGTGAAAGTAGGAGGAACTCAGCTGGATTTTAACTCACAACCTCTGGCTCACATGGACGTCATCTTAACAAGGGTGCCACTGAGCTCTCAGTGATTTTTAGGTTGTAAGTTGTTCTTCTTGGTGTGACTTTTCAAATGGGGCCTTGGGATCATGTACAGAGCATTTGAATGGTGCTGTGCATCAAAGGTGTCTTTAGTGCTTTTAAGTGTTATCGTGGATGTTAATCAGATAATACAGAGGAGAAACCATGACAGGACACAGACAGCCTCCCCATTGGTGGATGTGATCCTGGCAGCCAGCCCAGGTGTGTTCTGGTCCTGTTGATTGAGCTGAGAAGGACCTATAAACCTTCAAGGTTTATAGGTCCTGCTCTGCTCAATCAACAGGACCAGAACACACACTCGTTACTTTTCTTCCAGTTTATTATACTCGTCGTCACGCTACTAGTCCTACATACTTACACCTAGAAACCCCATTCAAACCTACTTAGGTTCATCTTACGGTGGACATGTTTGCCTGAAAAGGAATCCTTGAAATGTTTCATAGTTTTAGAAATATAGTGCTTTCAAATTTGAGAAATCTACAATGGGGCTCAATGGCAGATATTGGCACGTCAAAAAAGCACTTTCACCTAGAAACTGCATTCACACTGTTTCAAATTCAGCTTACTGTGGAGACACATGCTGGAACTTTTTACTTTGAAATGTTTTGTAGTTTCTGAGTTATTTAACTTAAACGCCCAATGCATTCTCAATGGCAATAGCACAAACTTTGGCATGCTACTAGTCCTACATACTTACACATAGAAACCCCATTCAAACCTATTTAGGTTCATCTTACGGTGGACATGTTTGCCTGAAAAGGAATCTTTGAAATGTTTCATAGTTTTAGCATGCCGTTTTTCATCATTTTTGAGGATTTGAAAAAAAGACGAAAAGTCCATCGTCTCGGAGTCATTTTCGTCTAATTTTTTTAATCCTCGTTTTTCATCATTTATGACCATGGGCTATAGCCCATATCGGACGGCATACTATAGCATGCCACTTTTCATCATTTTTGAGGATTTGAAAAAAAGATGAAAATCACTCCGAGACGATGGGCTATAGCCCATGGTCTCGAACGGCATACTATAGCATGCCGTTTTGCATCATTTTTGAGGATTTGAAAAAAAGACGGAAATCACTCCGAGACCATGGGCTATAGCCCATCGTCTCGGAGTCATTTTCGTCTTTTTTTTTAATCCTCGTTTTTCATCATTTATGACCATGGGCTATAGCCCATATCGGACGGCATACTATAGCATGCCGCTTTTCATCATTTTTGAGGATTTGAAAAAAAGATGAAAATCACTCCGAGACGATGGGCTATAGCCCATGGTCTCGAACGGCATACTATAGCATGCCGTTTTTCATCATTTTTGAGGATTTGAAAAAAAGACGGAAATCACTCCGAGACGATGGGCTATAGCCCATGGTCTCGAACGGCATACTATAGCATGCCGTTTTCCATCATTTTTGAGGATTTGAAAAAAAGACGAAAATCACTCCGAGACCATGGGCTATAGCCCATCGTCTCGGAGTCATTTTCGTCTTTTTTTATCCTCGTTTTTCATCATTTATGACCATGGGCTATAGCCCATATCGGACGGCATACTATAGCATGCCGCTTTTCATAATTTTTGAGGATTTGAAAAAAAGATGAAAATCACTCCGAGACGATGGGCTATAGCCCATGGTCTCGAACGGCATACAATAGCATGCCGTTTTGCATCATTTTTGAGGATTTGAAAAAAGGACGAAAATGACTCCGAGACGATGGGCTATAGCCCATGGTCTCGGAGTGATTTTTGTCTTTTTTTCAAATCCTCAAAAATGATGAAAAATGGCATGCTATATAGTATGCCGTCTGAGGCCATGGACTGAACTTGAACCCACGACCTGTGGCTCACATAGACAGCAGCTTATCACAGAGTGCCACCATGCTCTCTGAGAATCTCCTCAGCTTTCCATCTCTTTCCAGTTCTCTTCTGGATGTTATTCTCCAAAACATGCTGCAGAGTGAAAGTAGGAGGAACTCAGCTGGATTTTAACTCACAACCTCTGGCTCACATGGACGTCATCTTAACAAGGGTGCCACTGAGCTCTCAGTGATTTTTAGGTTGTAAGTTGTTCTTCTTGGTGTGACTTTTCAAATGGGGCCTTGGGATCATGTACAGAGCATTTGAATGGTGCTGTACATCAAAGGTGTCTTTAGTGCTTTTAAGTGTTATCGTGGATGTTAATCAGATAATACAGAGGAGAAACCATGACAGGACACAGACAGCCTCCCCATTGGTGGATGTGATCCTGGCAGCCAGCCCAGGTGTGTTCTGGTCCTGTTGATTGAGCTGAGAAGGACCTATAAACCTTCAAGGTTTATAGGTCCTGCTCTGCTCAATCAACAGGACCAGAACACACACTCGTTACTTTTCTTCCAGTTTATTATACTCGTCGTCACGCTACTAGTCCTACATACTTACACCTAGAAACCCCATTCAAACCTACTTAGGTTCATCTTACGGTGGACATGTTTGCCTGAAAAGGAATCCTTGAAATGTTTCATAGTTTTAGAAATATAGTGCTTTCAAATTTGAGAAATCTACAATGGGGCTCAATGGCAGATATTGGCACGTCAAAAAAGCACTTTCACCTAGAAACTGCATTCACACTGTTTCAAATTCAGCTTACTGTGGAGACACATGCTGGAACTTTTTACTTTGAAATGTTTTGTAGTTTCTGAGTTATTTAACTTAAACGCCCAATGCATTCTCAATGGCAATAGCACAAACTTTGGCATGCTACTAGTCCTACATACTTACACATAGAAACCCCATTCAAACCTATTTAGGTTCATCTTACGGTGGACATGTTTGCCTGAAAAGGAATCTTTGAAATGTTTCATAGTTTTAGCATGCCGTTTTTCATCATTTTTGAGGATTTGAAAAAAAGACGAAAATCACTCCGAGACCATGGGCTATAGTCCATCGTCTCGGAGTCATTTTCGTCTAATTTTTTTAATCCTCGTTTTTCATCATTTATGACCATGGGCTATAGCCCATATCGGACGGCATACTATAGCATGCCACTTTTCATCATTTTTGAGGATTTGAAAAAAAGATGAAAATCACTCCGAGACGATGGCCTATAGCCCATGGTCTCGAACGGCATACTATAGCATGCCGTTTTGCATCATTTTTGAGGATTTGAAAAAAAGACGGAAATCACTCCGAGACCATGGGCTATAGCCCATCGTCTCGGAGTCATTTTCGTCTTTTTTTTTAATCCTCGTTTTTCATCATTTATGACCATGGGCTATAGCCCATATCGGACGGCATACTATAGCATGCCGCTTTTCATCATTTTTGAGGATTTGAAAAAAAGATGAAAATCACTCCGAGACGATGGGCTATAGCCCATGGTCTCGAACGGCATACTATAGCATGCCGTTTTTCATCATTTTTGAGGATTTGAAAAAAAGACGGAAATCACTCCGAGACGATGGGCTATAGCCCATGGTCTCGAACGGCATACTATAGCATGCCGTTTTCCATCATTTTTGAGGATTTGAAAAAAAGACGAAAATCACTCCGAGACCATGGGCTATAGCCCATCGTCTCGGAGTCATTTTCGTCTTTTTTTATCCTCGTTTTTCATCATTTATGACCATGGGCTATAGCCCATATCGGACGGCATACTATAGCATGCCGCTTTTCATAATTTTTGAGGATTTGAAAAAAAGATGAAAATCACTCCGAGACGATGGGCTATAGCCCATGGTCTCGAACGGCATACAATAGCATGCCGTTTTGCATCATTTTTGAGGATTTGAAAAAAGGACGAAAATGACTCCGAGACGATGGGCTATAGCCCATGGTCTCGGAGTGATTTTTGTCTTTTTTTCAAATCCTCAAAAATGATGAAAAATGGCATGCTATATAGTATGCCGTCTGAGGCCATGGACTGAACTTGAACCCACGACCTGTGGCTCACATAGACAGCAGCTTATCACAGAGTGCCACCATGCTCTCTGAGAATCTCCTCAGCTTTCCATCTCTTTCCAGTTCTCTTCTGGATGTTATTCTCCAAAACATGCTGCAGAGTGAAAGTAGGAGGAACTCAGCTGGATTTTAACTCACAACCTCTGGCTCACATGGACGTCATCTTAACAAGGGTGCCACTGAGCTCTCAGTGATTTTTAGGTTGTAAGTTGTTCTTCTTGGTGTGACTTTTCAAATGGGGCCTTGGGATCATGTACAGAGCATTTGAATGGTGCTGTACATCAAAGGTGTCTTTAGTGCTTTTAAGTGTTATCGTGGATGTTAATCAGATAATACAGAGGAGAAACCATGACAGGACACAGACAGCCTCCCCATTGGTGGATGTGATCCTGGCAGCCAGCCCAGGTGTGTTCTGGTCCTGTTGATTGAGCTGAGAAGGACCTATAAACCTTCAAGGTTTATAGGTCCTGCTCTGCTCAATCAACAGGACCAGAACACACACTCGTTACTTTTCTTCCAGTTTATTATACTCGTCGTCACGCTACTAGTCCTACATACTTACACCTAGAAACCCCATTCAAACCTACTTAGGTTCATCTTACGGTGGACATGTTTGCCTGAAAAGGAATCCTTGAAATGTTTCATAGTTTTAGAAATATAGTGCTTTCAAATTTGAGAAATCTACAATGGGGCTCAATGGCAGATATTGGCACGTCAAAAAAGCACTTTCACCTAGAAACTGCATTCACACTGTTTCAAATTCAGCTTACTGTGGAGACACATGCTGGAACTTTTTACTTTGAAATGTTTTGTAGTTTCTGAGTTATTTAACTTAAACGCCCAATGCATTCTCAATGGCAATAGCACAAACTTTGGCATGCTACTAGTCCTACATACTTACACATAGAAACCCCATTCAAACCTATTTAGGTTCATCTTACGGTGGACATGTTTGCCTGAAAAGGAATCTTTGAAATGTTTCATAGTTTTAGCATGCCGTTTTTCATCATTTTTGAGGATTTGAAAAAAAGACGAAAATCACTCCGAGACCATGGGCTATAGTCCATCGTCTCGGAGTCATTTTCGTCTTTTTTTTTAATCCTCGTTTTTCATCATTTATGACCATGGGCTATAGCCCATATCGGACGGCATACTATAGCATGCCACTTTTCATCATTTTTGAGGATTTGAAAAAAAGATGAAAATCACTCCGAGACGATGGGCTATAGCCCATGGTCTCGAACGGCATACTATAGCATGCCGTTTTGCATCATTTTTGAGGATTTGAAAAAAAGACGGAAATCACTCCGAGACCATAGGCTATAGCCCATCGTCTCGGAGTCATTTTCGTCTTTTTTTTTAATCCTCGTTTTTCATCATTTATGACCATGGGCTATAGCCCATATCGGACGGCATACTATAGCATGCCGCTTTTCATCATTTTTGAGGATTTGAAAAAAAGATGAAAATCACTCCGAGACGATGGGCTATAGCCCATGGTCTCGAACGGCATACTATAGCATGCCGTTTTTCATCATTTTTGAGGATTTGAAAAAAAGACGGAAATCACTCCGAGACGATGGGCTATAGCCCATGGTCTCGAACGGCATACTATAGCATGCCGTTTTCCATCATTTTTGAGGATTTGAAAAAAAGACGAAAATCACTCCGAGACCATGGGCTATAGTCCATCGTCTCGGAGTCATTTTCGTCTTTTTTTTTAATCCTCGTTTTTCATCATTTATGACCATGGGCTATAGCCCATATCGGACGGCATACTATAGCATGCCACTTTTCATCATTTTTGAGGATTTGAAAAAAAGATGAAAATCACTCCGAGACGATGGGCTATAGCCCATGGTCTCGAACGGCATACTATAGCATGCCGTTTTGCATCATTTTTGAGGATTTGAAAAAAAGACGGAAATCACTCCGAGACCATGGGCTATAGCCCATCGTCTCGGAGTCATTTTCGTCTTTTTTTTTAATCCTCGTTTTTCATCATTTATGACCATGGGCTATAGCCCATATCGGACGGCATACTATAGCATGCCGCTTTTCATCATTTTTGAGGATTTGAAAAAAAGATGAAAATCACTCCGAGACGATGGGCTATAGCCCATGGTCTCGAACGGCATACTATAGCATGCCGTTTTTCATCATTTTTGAGGATTTGAAAAAAAGACGAAAATCACTCCGAGACCATGGGCTATAGCCCATCGTCTCGGAGTCATTTTCGTCTTTTTTTTAATCCTCGTTTTTCATCATTTATGACCATGGGCTATAGCCCATATCGGACGGCATACTATAGCATGCCGCTTTTCATCATTTTTGAGGATTTGAAAAAAAGATGAAAATCACTCCGAGACGATGGGCTATAGCCCATGGTCTCGAACGGCATACTATAGCATGCCGTTTTGCATCATTTTTGAGGATTTGAAAAAAGGACGAAAATGACTCCGAGACGATGGGCTATAGCCCATGGTCTCGGAGTGATTTTTGTCTTTTTTTCAAATCCTCAAAAATGATGAAAAATGGCATGCTATATAGTATGCCGTCTTAGGCCATGGACTGAACTTGAACCCACGACCTGTGGCTCACATAGACAGCAGCTTATCACAGAGTGCCACCATGCTCTCTGAGAATCTCCTCAGCTTTCCATCTCTTTCCAGTTATCTTCTGGATGTTATTCTCCAAAACATGCTGCAGAGTGAAAGTAGGAGGAACTCAGCTGGATTTGAACTCACAACCTCTGGCTCACATGGACGTCATCTTAACAAGGGTGCCACTGAGCTCTCAGTGATTTTTAGGTTGTAAGTTGTTCTTCTTGGTGTGACTTTTCAAATGGGGCCTTGGGATCATGTACAGAGCATTTGAATGGTGCTGTGCATCAAAGGTGTCTTTAGTGCTTTTAAGTGTTATCGTGGATGTTAATCAGATAATACAGAGGAGAAACCATGACAGGACACAGACAGCCTCCCCATTGGTGGATGTGATCCTGGCAGCCAGCCCAGGTGTGTTCTGGTCCTGTTGATTGAGCTGAGAAGGACCTATAAACCTTCAAGGTTTATAGGTCCTGCTCTGCTCAATCAACAGGACCAGAACACACACTCGTTACTTTTCTTCCAGTTTATTACTCGTCGTCACGCTACTAGTCCTACATACTTACACCTAGAAACCCCATTCAAACCTACTTAGGTTCATCTTACGGTGGACATGTTTGCCTGAAAAGGAATCCTTGAAATGTTTCATAGTTTTAGAAATATAGTGCTTTCAAATTTGAGAAATCTACAATGGGGCTCAATGGCAGATATTGGCACGTCAAAAAAGCACTTTCACCTAGAAACTGCATTCACACTGTTTCAAATTCAGCTTACTGTGGAGACACATGCTGGAACTTTTTACTTTGAAATGTTTTGTAGTTTCTGAGTTATTTAACTTAAACGCCCAATGCATTCTCAATGGCAATAGCACAAACTTTGGCATGCTACTAGTCCTACATACTTACACATAGAAACCCCATTCAAACCTATTTAGGTTCATCTTACGGTGGACATGTTTGCCTGAAAAGGAATCTTTGAAATGTTTCATAGTTTTAGCATGCCGTTTTTCATCATTTTTGAGGATTTGAAAAAAAGACGAAAATCACTCCGAGACCATGGGCTATAGTCCATCGTCTCGGAGTCATTTTCGTCTTTTTTTTAAATCCTCGTTTTTCATCATTTATGACCATGGGCTATAGCCCATATCGGACGGCATACTATAGCATGCCGTTTTTCATCATTTTTGAGGATTTGAAAAAAAGACGGAAATCACTCCGAGACGATGGGCTATAGCCCATGGTCTCGAACGGCATACTATAGCATGCCGTTTTCCATCATTTTTGAGGATTTGAAAAAAAGACGAAAATCACTCCGAGACCATGGGCTATAGCCCATCGTCTCGGAGTCATTTTCGTCTTTTTTTATCCTCGTTTTTTCATCATTTATGACCATGGGCTATAGCCCATATCGGACGGCATACTATAGCATGCCGCTTTTCATAATTTTTGAGGATTTGAAAAAAAGATGAAAATCACTCCGAGACGATGGGCTATAGCCCATGGTCTCGAACGGCATACTATAGCATGCCGTTTTGCATCATTTTTGAGGATTTGAAAAAAGGACGAAAATGACTCCGAGACGATGGGCTATAGCCCATGGTCTCGGAGTGATTTTTGTCTTTTTTTCAAATCCTCAAAAATGATGAAAAATGGCATGCTATATAGTATGCCGTCTGAGGCCATGGACTGAACTTGAACCCACGACCTGTGGCTCACATAGACAGCAGCTTATCACAGAGTGCCACCATGCTCTCTGAGAATCTCCTCAGCTTTCCATCTCTTTCCAGTTATCTTCTGGATGTTATTCTCCAAAACATGCTGCAGAGTGAAAGTAGGAGGAACTCAGCTGGATTTGAACTCACAACCTCTGGCTCACATGGACGTCATCTTAACAAGGGTGCCACTGAGCTCTCAGTGATTTTTAGGTTGTAAGTTGTTCTTCTTGGTGTGACTTTTCAAATGGGGCCTTGGGATCATGTACAGAGCATTTGAATGGTGCTGTGCATCAAAGGTGTCTTTAGTGCTTTTAAGTGTTATCGTGGATGTTAATCAGATAATACAGAGGAGAAACCATGACAGGACACAGACAGCCTCCCCATTGGTGGATGTGATCCTGGCAGCCAGCCCAGGTGTGTTCTGGTCCTGTTGATTGAGCTGAGAAGGACCTATAAACCTTCAAGGTTTATAGGTCCTGCTCTGCTCAATCAACAGGACCAGAACACACACTCGTTACTTTTCTTCCAGTTTATTATACTCGTCGTCACGCTACTAGTCCTACATACTTACACCTAGAAACCCCATTCAAACCTACTTAGGTTCATCTTACGGTGGACATGTTTGCCTGAAAAGGAATCCTTGAAATGTTTCATAGTTTTAGAAATATAGTGCTTTCAAATTTGAGAAATCTACAATGGGGCTCAATGGCAGATATTGGCACGTCAAAAAAGCACTTTCACCTAGAAACTGCATTCACACTGTTTCAAATTCAGCTTACTGTGGAGACACATGCTGGAACTTTTTACTTTGAAATGTTTTGTAGTTTCTGAGTTATTTAACTTAAACGCCCAATGCATTCTCAATGGCAATAGCACAAACTTTGGCATGCTACTAGTCCTACATACTTACACATAGAAACCCCATTCAAACCTATTTAGGTTCATCTTACGGTGGACATGTTTGCCTGAAAAGGAATCTTTGAAATGTTTCATAGTTTTAGCATGCCGTTTTTCATCATTTTTGAGGATTTGAAAAAAAGACGAAAATCACTCCGAGACCATGGGCTATAGTCCATCGTCTCGGAGTCATTTTCGTCTAATTTTTTTAATCCTCGTTTTTCATCATTTATGACCATGGGCTATAGCCCATGGTCAGGAGGGCATACTATAGCATGCCACTTTTCATCATTTTTGAGGATTTGAAAAAAAGATGAAAATCACTCCGAGACGATGGGCTATAGCCCATGGTCTCGAACGGCATACTATAGCATGCCGTTTTGCATCATTTTTGAGGATTTGAAAAAAAGACGGAAATCACTCCGAGACGATGGGCTATAGCCCATGGTCTCGAACGGCATACTATAGCATGCCGTTTTCCATCATTTTTGAGGATTTGAAAAAAAGACGAAAATCACTCCGAGACCATGGGCTATAGCCCATCGTCTCGGAGTCATTTTCGTCTTTTTTTTATCCTCGTTTTTCATCATTTATGGCCATGGGCTATAGCCCATATCGGACGGCATACTATAGCATGCCGCTTTTCATAATTTTTGAGGATTTGAAAAAAAGATGAAAATCACTCCGAGACGATGGGCTATAGCCCATGGTCTCGAACGGCATACTATAGCATGCCGTTTTGCATCATTTTTGAGGATTTGAAAAAAGGACGAAAATGACTCCGAGACGATGGGCTATAGCCCATGGTCTCGGAGTGATTTTTGTCTTTTTTTCAAATCCTCAAAAATGATGAAAAATGGCATGCTATATAGTATGCCGTCTGAGGCCATGGACTGAACTTGAACCCACGACCTGTGGCTCACATAGACAGCAGCTTATCACAGAGTGCCACCATGCTCTCTGAGAATCTCCTCAGCTTTCCATCTCTTTCCAGTTATCTTCTGGATGTTATTCTCCAAAACATGCTGCAGAGTGAAAGTAGGAGGAACTCAGCTGGATTTGAACTCACAACCTCTGGCTCACATGGACGTCATCTTAACAAGGGTGCCACTGAGCTCTCAGTGATTTTTAGGTTGTAAGTTGTTCTTCTTGGTGTGACTTTTCAAATGGGGCCTTGGGATCATGTACAGAGCATTTGAATGGTGCTGTGCATCAAAGGTGTCTTTAGTGCTTTTAAGTGTTATCGTGGATGTTAATCAGATAATACAGAGGAGAAACCATGACAGGACACAGACAGCCTCCCCATTGGTGGATGTGATCCTGGCAGCCAGCCCAGGTGTGTTCTGGTCCTGTTGATTGAGCTGAGAAGGACCTATAAACCTTCAAGGTTTATAGGTCCTGCTCTGCTCAATCAACAGGACCAGAACACACACTCGTTACTTTTCTTCCAGTTTATTATACTCGTCGTCACGCTACTAGTCCTACATACTTACACCTAGAAACCCCATTCAAACCTACTTAGGTTCATCTTACGGTGGACATGTTTGCCTGAAAAGGAATCCTTGAAATGTTTCATAGTTTTAGAAATATAGTGCTTTCAAATTTGAGAAATCTACAATGGGGCTCAATGGCAGATATTGGCACGTCAAAAAAGCACTTTCACCTAGAAACTGCATTCACACTGTTTCAAATTCAGCTTACTGTGGAGACACATGCTGGAACTTTTTACTTTGAAATGTTTTGTAGTTTCTGAGTTATTTAACTTAAACGCCCAATGCATTCTCAATGGCAATAGCACAAACTTTGGCATGCTACTAGTCCTACATACTTACACATAGAAACCCCATTCAAACCTATTTAGGTTCATCTTACGGTGGACATGTTTGCCTGAAAAGGAATCTTTGAAATGTTTCATAGTTTTAGCATGCCGTTTTTCATCATTTTTGAGGATTTGAAAAAAAGACGAAAATCACTCCGAGACCATGGGCTATAGTCCATCGTCTCGGAGTCATTTTCGTCTAATTTTTTTAATCCTCGTTTTTCATCATTTATGACCATGGGCTATAGCCCATATCGGACGGCATACTATAGCATGCCACTTTTCATCATTTTTGAGGATTTGAAAAAAAGATGAAAATCACTCCGAGACGATGGGCTATAGCCCATGGTCTCGAACGGCATACTATAGCATGCCGTTTTGCATCATTTTTGAGGATTTGAAAAAAAGACGGAAATCACTCCGAGACGATGGGCTATAGCCCATGGTCTCGAACGGCATACTATAGCATGCCGTTTTCCATCATTTTTGAGGATTTGAAAAAAAGACGAAAATCACTCCGAGACCATGGGCTATAGCCCATCGTCTCGGAGTCATTTTCGTCTTTTTTTTATCCTCGTTTTTCATCATTTATGGCCATGGGCTATAGCCCATATCGGACGGCATACTATAGCATGCCGCTTTTCATAATTTTTGAGGATTTGAAAAAAAGATGAAAATCACTCCGAGACGATGGGCTATAGCCCATGGTCTCGAACGGCATACTATAGCATGCCGTTTTGCATCATTTTTGAGGATTTGAAAAAAGGACGAAAATGACTCCGAGACGATGGGCTATAGCCCATGGTCTCGGAGTGATTTTTGTCTTTTTTTCAAATCCTCAAAAATGATGAAAAATGGCATGCTATATAGTATGCCGTCTGAGGCCATGGACTGAACTTGAACCCACGACCTGTGGCTCACATAGACAGCAGCTTATCACAGAGTGCCACCATGCTCTCTGAGAATCTCCTCAGCTTTCCATCTCTTTCCAGTTATCTTCTGGATGTTATTCTCCAAAACATGCTGCAGAGTGAAAGTAGGAGGAACTCAGCTGGATTTGAACTCACAACCTCTGGCTCACATGGACGTCATCTTAACAAGGGTGCCACTGAGCTCTCAGTGATTTTTAGGTTGTAAGTTGTTCTTCTTGGTGTGACTTTTCAAATGGGGCCTTGGGATCATGTACAGAGCATTTGAATGGTGCTGTACATCAAAGGTGTCTTTAGTGCTTTTAAGTGTTATCGTGGATGTTAATCAGATAATACAGAGGAGAAACCATGACAGGACACAGACAGCCTCCCCATTGGTGGATGTGATCCTGGCAGCCAGCCCAGGTGTGTTCTGGTCCTGTTGATTGAGCTGAGAAGGACCTATAAACCTTCAAGGTTTATAGGTCCTGCTCTGCTCAATCAACAGGACCAGAACACACACTCGTTACTTTTCTTCCAGTTTATTATACTCGTCGTCACGCTACTAGTCCTACATACTTACACCTAGAAACCCCATTCAAACCTACTTAGGTTCATCTTACGGTGGACATGTTTGCCTGAAAAGGAATCCTTGAAATGTTTCATAGTTTTAGAAATATAGTGCTTTCAAATTTGAGAAATCTACAATGGGGCTCAATGGCAGATATTGGCACGTCAAAAAAGCACTTTCACCTAGAAACTGCATTCACACTGTTTCAAATTCAGCTTACTGTGGAGACACATGCTGGAACTTTTTACTTTGAAATGTTTTGTAGTTTCTGAGTTATTTAACTTAAACGCCCAATGCATTCTCAATGGCAATAGCACAAACTTTGGCATGCTACTAGTCCTACATACTTACACATAGAAACCCCATTCAAACCTATTTAGGTTCATCTTACGGTGGACATGTTTGCCTGAAAAGGAATCTTTGAAATGTTTCATAGTTTTAGCATGCCGTTTTTCATCATTTTTGAGGATTTGAAAAAAAGACGAAAATCACTCCGAGACCATGGGCTATAGTCCATCGTCTCGGAGTCATTTTCGTCTAATTTTTTTAATCCTCGTTTTTCATCATTTATGACCATGGGCTATAGCCCATATCGGACGGCATACTATAGCATGCCACTTTTCATCATTTTTGAGGATTTGAAAAAAAGATGAAAATCACTCCGAGACGATGGGCTATAGCCCATGGTCTCGAACGGCATACTATAGCATGCCGTTTTGCATCATTTTTGAGGATTTGAAAAAAAGACGGAAATCACTCCGAGACCATGGGCTATAGCCCATCGTCTCGGAGTCATTTTCGTCTTTTTTTTTAATCCTCGTTTTTCATCATTTATGACCATGGGCTATAGCCCATATCGGACGGCATACTATAGCATGCCGCTTTTCATCATTTTTGAGGATTTGAAAAAAAGATGAAAATCACTCCGAGACGATGGGCTATAGCCCATGGTCTCGAACGGCATACTATAGCATGCCGTTTTTCATCATTTTTGAGGATTTGAAAAAAAGACGGAAATCACTCCGAGACGATGGGCTATAGCCCATGGTCTCGAACGGCATACTATAGCATGCCGTTTTCCATCATTTTTGAGGATTTGAAAAAAAGACGAAAATCACTCCGAGACCATGGGCTATAGCCCATCGTCTCGGAGTCATTTTCGTCTTTTTTTATCCTCGTTTTTCATCATTTATGACCATGGGCTATAGCCCATATCGGACGGCATACTATAGCATGCCGCTTTTCATAATTTTTGAGGATTTGAAAAAAAGATGAAAATCACTCCGAGACGATGGGCTATAGCCCATGGTCTCGAACGGCATACAATAGCATGCCGTTTTGCATCATTTTTGAGGATTTGAAAAAAGGACGAAAATGACTCCGAGACGATGGGCTATAGCCCATGGTCTCGGAGTGATTTTTGTCTTTTTTTCAAATCCTCAAAAATGATGAAAAATGGCATGCTATATAGTATGCCGTCTGAGGCCATGGACTGAACTTGAACCCACGACCTGTGGCTCACATAGACAGCAGCTTATCACAGAGTGCCACCATGCTCTCTGAGAATCTCCTCAGCTTTCCATCTCTTTCCAGTTCTCTTCTGGATGTTATTCTCCAAAACATGCTGCAGAGTGAAAGTAGGAGGAACTCAGCTGGATTTTAACTCACAACCTCTGGCTCACATGGACGTCATCTTAACAAGGGTGCCACTGAGCTCTCAGTGATTTTTAGGTTGTAAGTTGTTCTTCTTGGTGTGACTTTTCAAATGGGGCCTTGGGATCATGTACAGAGCATTTGAATGGTGCTGTACATCAAAGGTGTCTTTAGTGCTTTTAAGTGTTATCGTGGATGTTAATCAGATAATACAGAGGAGAAACCATGACAGGACACAGACAGCCTCCCCATTGGTGGATGTGATCCTGGCAGCCAGCCCAGGTGTGTTCTGGTCCTGTTGATTGAGCTGAGAAGGACCTATAAACCTTCAAGGTTTATAGGTCCTGCTCTGCTCAATCAACAGGACCAGAACACACACTCGTTACTTTTCTTCCAGTTTATTATACTCGTCGTCACGCTACTAGTCCTACATACTTACACCTAGAAACCCCATTCAAACCTACTTAGGTTCATCTTACGGTGGACATGTTTGCCTGAAAAGGAATCCTTGAAATGTTTCATAGTTTTAGAAATATAGTGCTTTCAAATTTGAGAAATCTACAATGGGGCTCAATGGCAGATATTGGCACGTCAAAAAAGCACTTTCACCTAGAAACTGCATTCACACTGTTTCAAATTCAGCTTACTGTGGAGACACATGCTGGAACTTTTTACTTTGAAATGTTTTGTAGTTTCTGAGTTATTTAACTTAAACGCCCAATGCATTCTCAATGGCAATAGCACAAACTTTGGCATGCTACTAGTCCTACATACTTACACATAGAAACCCCATTCAAACCTATTTAGGTTCATCTTACGGTGGACATGTTTGCCTGAAAAGGAATCTTTGAAATGTTTCATAGTTTTAGCATGCCGTTTTTCATCATTTTTGAGGATTTGAAAAAAAGACGAAAATCACTCCGAGACCATGGGCTATAGTCCATCGTCTCGGAGTCATTTTCGTCTTTTTTTTTAATCCTCGTTTTTCATCATTTATGACCATGGGCTATAGCCCATATCGGACGGCATACTATAGCATGCCACTTTTCATCATTTTTGAGGATTTGAAAAAAAGATGAAAATCACTCCGAGACGATGGGCTATAGCCCATGGTCTCGAACGGCATACTATAGCATGCCGTTTTGCATCATTTTTGAGGATTTGAAAAAAAGACGGAAATCACTCCGAGACCATAGGCTATAGCCCATCGTCTCGGAGTCATTTTCGTCTTTTTTTTTAATCCTCGTTTTTCATCATTTATGACCATGGGCTATAGCCCATATCGGACGGCATACTATAGCATGCCGCTTTTCATCATTTTTGAGGATTTGAAAAAAAGATGAAAATCACTCCGAGACGATGGGCTATAGCCCATGGTCTCGAACGGCATACTATAGCATGCCGTTTTCCATCATTTTTGAGGATTTGAAAAAAAGACGAAAATCACTCCGAGACCATGGGCTATAGTCCATCGTCTCGGAGTCATTTTCGTCTTTTTTTTTAATCCTCGTTTTTCATCATTTATGACCATGGGCTATAGCCCATATCGGACGGCATACTATAGCATGCCACTTTTCATCATTTTTGAGGATTTGAAAAAAAGATGAAAATCACTCCGAGACGATGGGCTATAGCCCATGGTCTCGAACGGCATACTATAGCATGCCGTTTTGCATCATTTTTGAGGATTTGAAAAAAAGACGGAAATCACTCCGAGACCATGGGCTATAGCCCATCGTCTCGGAGTCATTTTCGTCTTTTTTTTTAATCCTCGTTTTTCATCATTTATGACCATGGGCTATAGCCCATATCGGACGGCATACTATAGCATGCCGCTTTTCATCATTTTTGAGGATTTGAAAAAAAGATGAAAATCACTCCGAGACGATGGGCTATAGCCCATGGTCTCGAACGGCATACTATAGCATGCCGTTTTTCATCATTTTTGAGGATTTGAAAAAAAGACGGAAATCACTCCGAGACGATGGGCTATAGCCCATGGTCTCGAACGGCATACTATAGCATGCCGTTTTTCATCATTTTTGAGGATTTGAAAAAAAGACGGAAATCACTCCGAGACGATGGGCTATAGCCCATGGTCTTGAACGGCATACTATAGCATGCCGTTTTCCATCATTTTTGAGGATTTGAAAAAAAGACGAAAATCACTCCGAGACCATGGGCTATAGCCCATCGTCTCGGAGTCATTTTCGTCTTTTTTTTAAATCCTCGTTTTTCATCATTTATGACCATGGGCAATAGCCCATATCGGACGGCATACTATAGCATGCCGCTTTTCATAATTTTTGAGGATTTGAAAAAAAGATGAAAATCACTCCGAGACGATGGGCTATAGCCCATGGTCTCGAACGGCATACTATAGCATGCCGTTTTGCATCATTTTTGAGGATTTGAAAAAAAGACGAAAATCACTCCGAGACCATGGGCTATAGCCCATCGTCTCGGAGTCATTTTCGTCTTTTTTTTAATCCTCGTTTTTCATCATTTATGACCATGGGCTATAGCCCATATCGGACGGCATACTATAGCATGCCGCTTTTCATCATTTTTGAGGATTTGAAAAAAAGATGAAAATCACTCCGAGACGATGGGCTATAGCCCATGGTCTCGAACGGCATACTATAGCATGCCGTTTTGCATCATTTTTGAGGATTTGAAAAAAGGACGAAAATGACTCCGAGACGATGGGCTATAGCCCATGGTCTCGGAGTGATTTTTGTCTTTTTTTCAAATCCTCAAAAATGATGAAAAATGGCATGCTATATAGTATGCCGTCTGAGGCCATGGACTGAACTTGAACCCACGACCTGTGGCTCACATAGACAGCAGCTTATCACAGAGTGCCACCATGCTCTCTGAGAATCTCCTCAGCTTTCCATCTCTTTCCAGTTCTCTTCTGGATGTTATTCTCCAAAACATGCTGCAGAGTGAAAGTAGGAGGAACTCAGCTGGATTTTAACTCACAACCTCTGGCTCACATGGACGTCATCTTAACAAGGGTGCCACTGAGCTCTCAGTGATTTTTAGGTTGTAAGTTGTTCTTCTTGGTGTGACTTTTCAAATGGGGCCTTGGGATCATGTACAGAGCATTTGAATGGTGCTGTACATCAAAGGTGTCTTTAGTGCTTTTAAGTGTTATCGTGGATGTTAATCAGATAATACAGAGGAGAAACCATGACAGGACACAGACAGCCTCCCCATTGGTGGATGTGATCCTGGCAGCCAGCCCAGGTGTGTTCTGGTCCTGTTGATTGAGCTGAGAAGGACCTATAAACCTTCAAGGTTTATAGGTCCTGCTCTGCTCAATCAACAGGACCAGAACACACACTCGTTACTTTTCTTCCAGTTTATTATACTCGTCGTCACGCTACTAGTCCTACATACTTACACCTAGAAACCCCATTCAAACCTACTTAGGTTCATCTTACGGTGGACATGTTTGCCTGAAAAGGAATCCTTGAAATGTTTCATAGTTTTAGAAATATAGTGCTTTCAAATTTGAGAAATCTACAATGGGGCTCAATGGCAGATATTGGCACGTCAAAAAAGCACTTTCACCTAGAAACTGCATTCACACTGTTTCAAATTCAGCTTACTGTGGAGACACATGCTGGAACTTTTTACTTTGAAATGTTTTGTAGTTTCTGAGTTATTTAACTTAAACGCCCAATGCATTCTCAATGGCAATAGCACAAACTTTGGCATGCTACTAGTCCTACATACTTACACATAGAAACCCCATTCAAACCTATTTAGGTTCATCTTACGGTGGACATGTTTGCCTGAAAAGGAATCTTTGAAATGTTTCATAGTTTTAGCATGCCGTTTTTCATCATTTTTGAGGATTTGAAAAAAAGACGAAAATCACTCCGAGACCATGGGCTATAGTCCATCGTCTCGGAGTCATTTTCGTCTTTTTTTTTAATCCTCGTTTTTCATCATTTATGACCATGGGCTATAGCCCATATCGGACGGCATACTATAGCATGCCACTTTTCATCATTTTTGAGGATTTGAAAAAAAGATGAAAATCACTCCGAGACGATGGGCTATAGCCCATGGTCTCGAACGGCATACTATAGCATGCCGTTTTGCATCATTTTTGAGGATTTGAAAAAAAGACGGAAATCACTCCGAGACCATAGGCTATAGCCCATCGTCTCGGAGTCATTTTCGTCTTTTTTTTTAATCCTCGTTTTTCATCATTTATGACCATGGGCTATAGCCCATATCGGACGGCATACTATAGCATGCCGCTTTTCATCATTTTTGAGGATTTGAAAAAAAGATGAAAATCACTCCGAGACGATGGGCTATAGCCCATGGTCTCGAACGGCATACTATAGCATGCCGTTTTTCATCATTTTTGAGGATTTGAAAAAAAGACGGAAATCACTCCGAGACGATGGGCTATAGCCCATGGTCTCGAACGGCATACTATAGCATGCCGTTTTCCATCATTTTTGAGGATTTGAAAAAAAGACGAAAATCACTCCGAGACCATGGGCTATAGTCCATCGTCTCGGAGTCATTTTCGTCTTTTTTTTTAATCCTCGTTTTTCATCATTTATGACCATGGGCTATAGCCCATATCGGACGGCATACTATAGCATGCCACTTTTCATCATTTTTGAGGATTTGAAAAAAAGATGAAAATCACTCCGAGACGATGGGCTATAGCCCATGGTCTCGAACGGCATACTATAGCATGCCGTTTTGCATCATTTTTGAGGATTTGAAAAAAAGACGGAAATCACTCCGAGACCATGGGCTATAGCCCATCGTCTCGGAGTCATTTTCGTCTTTTTTTTTAATCCTCGTTTTTCATCATTTATGACCATGGGCTATAGCCCATATCGGACGGCATACTATAGCATGCCGCTTTTCATCATTTTTGAGGATTTGAAAAAAAGATGAAAATCACTCCGAGACGATGGGCTATAGCCCATGGTCTCGAACGGCATACTATAGCATGCCGTTTTTCATCATTTTTGAGGATTTGAAAAAAAGACGGAAATCACTCCGAGACGATGGGCTATAGCCCATGGTCTCGAACGGCATACTATAGCATGCCGTTTTTCATCATTTTTGAGGATTTGAAAAAAAGACGGAAATCACTCCGAGACGATGGGCTATAGCCCATGGTCTTGAACGGCATACTATAGCATGCCGTTTTCCATCATTTTTGAGGATTTGAAAAAAAGACGAAAATCACTCCGAGACCATGGGCTATAGCCCATCGTCTCGGAGTCATTTTCGTCTTTTTTTTAAATCCTCGTTTTTCATCATTTATGACCATGGGCTATAGCCCATATCGGACGGCATACTATAGCATGCCGCTTTTCATAATTTTTGAGGATTTGAAAAAAAGATGAAAATCACTCCGAGACGATGGGCTATAGCCCATGGTCTCGAACGGCATACTATAGCATGCCGTTTTGCATCATTTTTGAGGATTTGAAAAAAAGACGAAAATCACTCCGAGACCATGGGCTATAGCCCATCGTCTCGGAGTCATTTTCGTCTTTTTTTTAATCCTCGTTTTTCATCATTTATGACCATGGGCTATAGCCCATATCGGACGGCATACTATAGCATGCCGCTTTTCATCATTTTTGAGGATTTGAAAAAAAGATGAAAATCACTCCGAGACGATGGGCTATAGCCCATGGTCTCGAACGGCATACTATAGCATGCCGTTTTGCATCATTTTTGAGGATTTGAAAAAAGGACGAAAATGACTCCGAGACGATGGGCTATAGCCCATGGTCTCGGAGTGATTTTTGTCTTTTTTTCAAATCCTCAAAAATGATGAAAAATGGCATGCTATATAGTATGCCGTCTTAGGCCATGGACTGAACTTGAACCCACGACCTGTGGCTCACATAGACAGCAGCTTATCACAGAGTGCCACCATGCTCTCTGAGAATCTCCTCAGCTTTCCATCTCTTTCCAGTTATCTTCTGGATGTTATTCTCCAAAACATGCTGCAGAGTGAAAGTAGGAGGAACTCAGCTGGATTTGAACTCACAACCTCTGGCTCACATGGACGTCATCTTAACAAGGGTGCCACTGAGCTCTCAGTGATTTTTAGGTTGTAAGTTGTTCTTCTTGGTGTGACTTTTCAAATGGGGCCTTGGGATCATGTACAGAGCATTTGAATGGTGCTGTGCATCAAAGGTGTCTTTAGTGCTTTTAAGTGTTATCGTGGATGTTAATCAGATAATACAGAGGAGAAACCATGACAGGACACAGACAGCCTCCCCATTGGTGGATGTGATCCTGGCAGCCAGCCCAGGTGTGTTCTGGTCCTGTTGATTGAGCTGAGAAGGACCTATAAACCTTCAAGGTTTATAGGTCCTGCTCTGCTCAATCAACAGGACCAGAACACACACTCGTTACTTTTCTTCCAGTTTATTACTCGTCGTCACGCTACTAGTCCTACATACTTACACCTAGAAACCCCATTCAAACCTACTTAGGTTCATCTTACGGTGGACATGTTTGCCTGAAAAGGAATCCTTGAAATGTTTCATAGTTTTAGAAATATAGTGCTTTCAAATTTGAGAAATCTACAATGGGGCTCAATGGCAGATATTGGCACGTCAAAAAAGCACTTTCACCTAGAAACTGCATTCACACTGTTTCAAATTCAGCTTACTGTGGAGACACATGCTGGAACTTTTTACTTTGAAATGTTTTGTAGTTTCTGAGTTATTTAACTTAAACGCCCAATGCATTCTCAATGGCAATAGCACAAACTTTGGCATGCTACTAGTCCTACATACTTACACATAGAAACCCCATTCAAACCTATTTAGGTTCATCTTACGGTGGACATGTTTGCCTGAAAAGGAATCTTTGAAATGTTTCATAGTTTTAGCATGCCGTTTTTCATCATTTTTGAGGATTTGAAAAAAAGACGAAAATCACTCCGAGACCATGGGCTATAGTCCATCGTCTCGGAGTCATTTTCGTCTTTTTTTTAAATCCTCGTTTTTCATCATTTATGACCATGGGCTATAGCCCATATCGGACGGCATACTATAGCATGCCGTTTTTCATCATTTTTGAGGATTTGAAAAAAAGACGGAAATCACTCCGAGACGATGGGCTATAGCCCATGGTCTCGAACGGCATACTATAGCATGCCGTTTTCCATCATTTTTGAGGATTTGAAAAAAAGACGAAAATCACTCCGAGACCATGGGCTATAGCCCATCGTCTCGGAGTCATTTTCGTCTTTTTTTATCCTCGTTTTTTCATCATTTATGACCATGGGCTATAGCCCATATCGGACGGCATACTATAGCATGCCGCTTTTCATAATTTTTGAGGATTTGAAAAAAAGATGAAAATCACTCCGAGACGATGGGCTATAGCCCATGGTCTCGAACGGCATACTATAGCATGCCGTTTTGCATCATTTTTGAGGATTTGAAAAAAGGACGAAAATGACTCCGAGACGATGGGCTATAGCCCATGGTCTCGGAGTGATTTTTGTCTTTTTTTCAAATCCTCAAAAATGATGAAAAATGGCATGCTATATAGTATGCCGTCTGAGGCCATGGACTGAACTTGAACCCACGACCTGTGGCTCACATAGACAGCAGCTTATCACAGAGTGCCACCATGCTCTCTGAGAATCTCCTCAGCTTTCCATCTCTTTCCAGTTATCTTCTGGATGTTATTCTCCAAAACATGCTGCAGAGTGAAAGTAGGAGGAACTCAGCTGGATTTGAACTCACAACCTCTGGCTCACATGGACGTCATCTTAACAAGGGTGCCACTGAGCTCTCAGTGATTTTTAGGTTGTAAGTTGTTCTTCTTGGTGTGACTTTTCAAATGGGGCCTTGGGATCATGTACAGAGCATTTGAATGGTGCTGTGCATCAAAGGTGTCTTTAGTGCTTTTAAGTGTTATCGTGGATGTTAATCAGATAATACAGAGGAGAAACCATGACAGGACACAGACAGCCTCCCCATTGGTGGATGTGATCCTGGCAGCCAGCCCAGGTGTGTTCTGGTCCTGTTGATTGAGCTGAGAAGGACCTATAAACCTTCAAGGTTTATAGGTCCTGCTCTGCTCAATCAACAGGACCAGAACACACACTCGTTACTTTTCTTCCAGTTTATTATACTCGTCGTCACGCTACTAGTCCTACATACTTACACCTAGAAACCCCATTCAAACCTACTTAGGTTCATCTTACGGTGGACATGTTTGCCTGAAAAGGAATCCTTGAAATGTTTCATAGTTTTAGAAATATAGTGCTTTCAAATTTGAGAAATCTACAATGGGGCTCAATGGCAGATATTGGCACGTCAAAAAAGCACTTTCACCTAGAAACTGCATTCACACTGTTTCAAATTCAGCTTACTGTGGAGACACATGCTGGAACTTTTTACTTTGAAATGTTTTGTAGTTTCTGAGTTATTTAACTTAAACGCCCAATGCATTCTCAATGGCAATAGCACAAACTTTGGCATGCTACTAGTCCTACATACTTACACATAGAAACCCCATTCAAACCTATTTAGGTTCATCTTACGGTGGACATGTTTGCCTGAAAAGGAATCTTTGAAATGTTTCATAGTTTTAGCATGCCGTTTTTCATCATTTTTGAGGATTTGAAAAAAAGACGAAAATCACTCCGAGACCATGGGCTATAGTCCATCGTCTCGGAGTCATTTTCGTCTAATTTTTTTAATCCTCGTTTTTCATCATTTATGACCATGGGCTATAGCCCATATCGGACGGCATACTATAGCATGCCACTTTTCATCATTTTTGAGGATTTGAAAAAAAGATGAAAATCACTCCGAGACGATGGGCTATAGCCCATGGTCTCGAACGGCATACTATAGCATGCCGTTTTGCATCATTTTTGAGGATTTGAAAAAAAGACGGAAATCACTCCGAGACGATGGGCTATAGCCCATGGTCTCGAACGGCATACTATAGCATGCCGTTTTCCATCATTTTTGAGGATTTGAAAAAAAGACGAAAATCACTCCGAGACCATGGGCTATAGCCCATCGTCTCGGAGTCATTTTCGTCTTTTTTTTATCCTCGTTTTTCATCATTTATGGCCATGGGCTATAGCCCATATCGGACGGCATACTATAGCATGCCGCTTTTCATAATTTTTGAGGATTTGAAAAAAAGATGAAAATCACTCCGAGACGATGGGCTATAGCCCATGGTCTCGAACGGCATACTATAGCATGCCGTTTTGCATCATTTTTGAGGATTTGAAAAAAGGACGAAAATGACTCCGAGACGATGGGCTATAGCCCATGGTCTCGGAGTGATTTTTGTCTTTTTTTCAAATCCTCAAAAATGATGAAAAATGGCATGCTATATAGTATGCCGTCTGAGGCCATGGACTGAACTTGAACCCACGACCTGTGGCTCACATAGACAGCAGCTTATCACAGAGTGCCACCATGCTCTCTGAGAATCTCCTCAGCTTTCCATCTCTTTCCAGTTATCTTCTGGATGTTATTCTCCAAAACATGCTGCAGAGTGAAAGTAGGAGGAACTCAGCTGGATTTGAACTCACAACCTCTGGCTCACATGGACGTCATCTTAACAAGGGTGCCACTGAGCTCTCAGTGATTTTTAGGTTGTAAGTTGTTCTTCTTGGTGTGACTTTTCAAATGGGGCCTTGGGATCATGTACAGAGCATTTGAATGGTGCTGTACATCAAAGGTGTCTTTAGTGCTTTTAAGTGTTATCGTGGATGTTAATCAGATAATACAGAGGAGAAACCATGACAGGACACAGACAGCCTCCCCATTGGTGGATGTGATCCTGGCAGCCAGCCCAGGTGTGTTCTGGTCCTGTTGATTGAGCTGAGAAGGACCTATAAACCTTCAAGGTTTATAGGTCCTGCTCTGCTCAATCAACAGGACCAGAACACACACTCGTTACTTTTCTTCCAGTTTATTATACTCGTCGTCACGCTACTAGTCCTACATACTTACACCTAGAAACCCCATTCAAACCTACTTAGGTTCATCTTACGGTGGACATGTTTGCCTGAAAAGGAATCCTTGAAATGTTTCATAGTTTTAGAAATATAGTGCTTTCAAATTTGAGAAATCTACAATGGGGCTCAATGGCAGATATTGGCACGTCAAAAAAGCACTTTCACCTAGAAACTGCATTCACACTGTTTCAAATTCAGCTTACTGTGGAGACACATGCTGGAACTTTTTACTTTGAAATGTTTTGTAGTTTCTGAGTTATTTAACTTAAACGCCCAATGCATTCTCAATGGCAATAGCACAAACTTTGGCATGCTACTAGTCCTACATACTTACACATAGAAACCCCATTCAAACCTATTTAGGTTCATCTTACGGTGGACATGTTTGCCTGAAAAGGAATCTTTGAAATGTTTCATAGTTTTAGCATGCCGTTTTTCATCATTTTTGAGGATTTGAAAAAAAGACGAAAATCACTCCGAGACCATGGGCTATAGTCCATCGTCTCGGAGTCATTTTCGTCTAATTTTTTTAATCCTCGTTTTTCATCATTTATGACCATGGGCTATAGCCCATATCGGACGGCATACTATAGCATGCCACTTTTCATCATTTTTGAGGATTTGAAAAAAAGATGAAAATCACTCCGAGACGATGGGCTATAGCCCATGGTCTCGAACGGCATACTATAGCATGCCGTTTTGCATCATTTTTGAGGATTTGAAAAAAAGACGGAAATCACTCCGAGACCATGGGCTATAGCCCATCGTCTCGGAGTCATTTTCGTCTTTTTTTTTAATCCTCGTTTTTCATCATTTATGACCATGGGCTATAGCCCATATCGGACGGCATACTATAGCATGCCGCTTTTCATCATTTTTGAGGATTTGAAAAAAAGATGAAAATCACTCCGAGACGATGGGCTATAGCCCATGGTCTCGAACGGCATACTATAGCATGCCGTTTTTCATCATTTTTGAGGATTTGAAAAAAAGACGGAAATCACTCCGAGACGATGGGCTATAGCCCATGGTCTCGAACGGCATACTATAGCATGCCGTTTTCCATCATTTTTGAGGATTTGAAAAAAAGACGAAAATCACTCCGAGACCATGGGCTATAGCCCATCGTCTCGGAGTCATTTTCGTCTTTTTTTATCCTCGTTTTTCATCATTTATGACCATGGGCTATAGCCCATATCGGACGGCATACTATAGCATGCCGCTTTTCATAATTTTTGAGGATTTGAAAAAAAGATGAAAATCACTCCGAGACGATGGGCTATAGCCCATGGTCTCGAACGGCATACAATAGCATGCCGTTTTGCATCATTTTTGAGGATTTGAAAAAAGGACGAAAATGACTCCGAGACGATGGGCTATAGCCCATGGTCTCGGAGTGATTTTTGTCTTTTTTTCAAATCCTCAAAAATGATGAAAAATGGCATGCTATATAGTATGCCGTCTGAGGCCATGGACTGAACTTGAACCCACGACCTGTGGCTCACATAGACAGCAGCTTATCACAGAGTGCCACCATGCTCTCTGAGAATCTCCTCAGCTTTCCATCTCTTTCCAGTTCTCTTCTGGATGTTATTCTCCAAAACATGCTGCAGAGTGAAAGTAGGAGGAACTCAGCTGGATTTTAACTCACAACCTCTGGCTCACATGGACGTCATCTTAACAAGGGTGCCACTGAGCTCTCAGTGATTTTTAGGTTGTAAGTTGTTCTTCTTGGTGTGACTTTTCAAATGGGGCCTTGGGATCATGTACAGAGCATTTGAATGGTGCTGTACATCAAAGGTGTCTTTAGTGCTTTTAAGTGTTATCGTGGATGTTAATCAGATAATACAGAGGAGAAACCATGACAGGACACAGACAGCCTCCCCATTGGTGGATGTGATCCTGGCAGCCAGCCCAGGTGTGTTCTGGTCCTGTTGATTGAGCTGAGAAGGACCTATAAACCTTCAAGGTTTATAGGTCCTGCTCTGCTCAATCAACAGGACCAGAACACACACTCGTTACTTTTCTTCCAGTTTATTATACTCGTCGTCACGCTACTAGTCCTACATACTTACACCTAGAAACCCCATTCAAACCTACTTAGGTTCATCTTACGGTGGACATGTTTGCCTGAAAAGGAATCCTTGAAATGTTTCATAGTTTTAGAAATATAGTGCTTTCAAATTTGAGAAATCTACAATGGGGCTCAATGGCAGATATTGGCACGTCAAAAAAGCACTTTCACCTAGAAACTGCATTCACACTGTTTCAAATTCAGCTTACTGTGGAGACACATGCTGGAACTTTTTACTTTGAAATGTTTTGTAGTTTCTGAGTTATTTAACTTAAACGCCCAATGCATTCTCAATGGCAATAGCACAAACTTTGGCATGCTACTAGTCCTACATACTTACACATAGAAACCCCATTCAAACCTATTTAGGTTCATCTTACGGTGGACATGTTTGCCTGAAAAGGAATCTTTGAAATGTTTCATAGTTTTAGCATGCCGTTTTTCATCATTTTTGAGGATTTGAAAAAAAGACGAAAATCACTCCGAGACCATGGGCTATAGTCCATCGTCTCGGAGTCATTTTCGTCTTTTTTTTTAATCCTCGTTTTTCATCATTTATGACCATGGGCTATAGCCCATATCGGACGGCATACTATAGCATGCCACTTTTCATCATTTTTGAGGATTTGAAAAAAAGATGAAAATCACTCCGAGACGATGGGCTATAGCCCATGGTCTCGAACGGCATACTATAGCATGCCGTTTTGCATCATTTTTGAGGATTTGAAAAAAAGACGGAAATCACTCCGAGACCATAGGCTATAGCCCATCGTCTCGGAGTCATTTTCGTCTTTTTTTTTAATCCTCGTTTTTCATCATTTATGACCATGGGCTATAGCCCATATCGGACGGCATACTATAGCATGCCGCTTTTCATCATTTTTGAGGATTTGAAAAAAAGATGAAAATCACTCCGAGACGATGGGCTATAGCCCATGGTCTCGAACGGCATACTATAGCATGCCGTTTTTCATCATTTTTGAGGATTTGAAAAAAAGACGGAAATCACTCCGAGACGATGGGCTATAGCCCATGGTCTCGAACGGCATACTATAGCATGCCGTTTTCCATCATTTTTGAGGATTTGAAAAAAAGACGAAAATCACTCCGAGACCATGGGCTATAGTCCATCGTCTCGGAGTCATTTTCGTCTTTTTTTTTAATCCTCGTTTTTCATCATTTATGACCATGGGCTATAGCCCATATCGGACGGCATACTATAGCATGCCACTTTTCATCATTTTTGAGGATTTGAAAAAAAGATGAAAATCACTCCGAGACGATGGGCTATAGCCCATGGTCTCGAACGGCATACTATAGCATGCCGTTTTGCATCATTTTTGAGGATTTGAAAAAAAGACGGAAATCACTCCGAGACCATGGGCTATAGCCCATCGTCTCGGAGTCATTTTCGTCTTTTTTTTTAATCCTCGTTTTTCATCATTTATGACCATGGGCTATAGCCCATATCGGACGGCATACTATAGCATGCCGCTTTTCATCATTTTTGAGGATTTGAAAAAAAGATGAAAATCACTCCGAGACGATGGGCTATAGCCCATGGTCTCGAACGGCATACTATAGCATGCCGTTTTTCATCATTTTTGAGGATTTGAAAAAAAGACGGAAATCACTCCGAGACGATGGGCTATAGCCCATGGTCTCGAACGGCATACTATAGCATGCCGTTTTTCATCATTTTTGAGGATTTGAAAAAAAGACGGAAATCACTCCGAGACGATGGGCTATAGCCCATGGTCTTGAACGGCATACTATAGCATGCCGTTTTCCATCATTTTTGAGGATTTGAAAAAAAGACGAAAATCACTCCGAGACCATGGGCTATAGCCCATCGTCTCGGAGTCATTTTCGTCTTTTTTTTAAATCCTCGTTTTTCATCATTTATGACCATGGGCTATAGCCCATATCGGACGGCATACTATAGCATGCCGCTTTTCATAATTTTTGAGGATTTGAAAAAAAGATGAAAATCACTCCGAGACGATGGGCTATAGCCCATGGTCTCGAACGGCATACTATAGCATGCCGTTTTGCATCATTTTTGAGGATTTGAAAAAAAGACGAAAATCACTCCGAGACCATGGGCTATAGCCCATCGTCTCGGAGTCATTTTCGTCTTTTTTTTAATCCTCGTTTTTCATCATTTATGACCATGGGCTATAGCCCATATCGGACGGCATACTATAGCATGCCGCTTTTCATCATTTTTGAGGATTTGAAAAAAAGATGAAAATCACTCCGAGACGATGGGCTATAGCCCATGGTCTCGAACGGCATACTATAGCATGCCGTTTTGCATCATTTTTGAGGATTTGAAAAAAGGACGAAAATGACTCCGAGACGATGGGCTATAGCCCATGGTCTCGGAGTGATTTTTGTCTTTTTTTCAAATCCTCAAAAATGATGAAAAATGGCATGCTATATAGTATGCCGTCTTAGGCCATGGACTGAACTTGAACCCACGACCTGTGGCTCACATAGACAGCAGCTTATCACAGAGTGCCACCATGCTCTCTGAGAATCTCCTCAGCTTTCCATCTCTTTCCAGTTATCTTCTGGATGTTATTCTCCAAAACATGCTGCAGAGTGAAAGTAGGAGGAACTCAGCTGGATTTGAACTCACAACCTCTGGCTCACATGGACGTCATCTTAACAAGGGTGCCACTGAGCTCTCAGTGATTTTTAGGTTGTAAGTTGTTCTTCTTGGTGTGACTTTTCAAATGGGGCCTTGGGATCATGTACAGAGCATTTGAATGGTGCTGTGCATCAAAGGTGTCTTTAGTGCTTTTAAGTGTTATCGTGGATGTTAATCAGATAATACAGAGGAGAAACCATGACAGGACACAGACAGCCTCCCCATTGGTGGATGTGATCCTGGCAGCCAGCCCAGGTGTGTTCTGGTCCTGTTGATTGAGCTGAGAAGGACCTATAAACCTTCAAGGTTTATAGGTCCTGCTCTGCTCAATCAACAGGACCAGAACACACACTCGTTACTTTTCTTCCAGTTTATTACTCGTCGTCACGCTACTAGTCCTACATACTTACACCTAGAAACCCCATTCAAACCTACTTAGGTTCATCTTACGGTGGACATGTTTGCCTGAAAAGGAATCCTTGAAATGTTTCATAGTTTTAGAAATATAGTGCTTTCAAATTTGAGAAATCTACAATGGGGCTCAATGGCAGATATTGGCACGTCAAAAAAGCACTTTCACCTAGAAACTGCATTCACACTGTTTCAAATTCAGCTTACTGTGGAGACACATGCTGGAACTTTTTACTTTGAAATGTTTTGTAGTTTCTGAGTTATTTAACTTAAACGCCCAATGCATTCTCAATGGCAATAGCACAAACTTTGGCATGCTACTAGTCCTACATACTTACACATAGAAACCCCATTCAAACCTATTTAGGTTCATCTTACGGTGGACATGTTTGCCTGAAAAGGAATCTTTGAAATGTTTCATAGTTTTAGCATGCCGTTTTTCATCATTTTTGAGGATTTGAAAAAAAGACGAAAATCACTCCGAGACCATGGGCTATAGTCCATCGTCTCGGAGTCATTTTCGTCTTTTTTTTTAATCCTCGTTTTTCATCATTTATGACCATGGGCTATAGCCCATATCGGACGGCATACTATAGCATGCCACTTTTCATCATTTTTGAGGATTTGAAAAAAAGATGAAAATCACTCCGAGACGATGGGCTATAGCCCATGGTCTCGAACGGCATACTATAGCATGCCGTTTTGCATCATTTTTGAGGATTTGAAAAAAAGACGGAAATCACTCCGAGACCATGGGCTATAGCCCATCGTCTCGGAGTCATTTTTGTCTTTTTTTTTAATCCTCGTTTTTCATCATTTATGACCATGGGCTATAGCCCATATCGGACGGCATACTATAGCATGCCGCTTTTCATCATTTTTGAGGATTTGAAAAAAAGATGAAAATCACTCCGAGACGATGGGCTATAGCCCATGGTCTCGAACGGCATACTATAGCATGCCGTTTTTCATCATTTTTGAGGATTTGAAAAAAAGACGGAAATCACTCCGAGACCATGGGCTATAGCCCATCGTCTCGGAGTCATTTTCGTCTTTTTTTATCCTCGTTTTTCATCATTTATGACCATGGGCTATAGCCCATATCGGACGGCATACTATAGCATGCCGCTTTTCATAATTTTTGAGGATTTGAAAAAAAGATGAAAATCACTCCGAGACGATGGGCTATAGCCCATTGGTCTCGAACGACATACTATAGCATGCCGTTTTGCATCATTTTTGAGGATTTGAAAAAAGGACGAAAATGACTCCGAGACGATGGGCTATAGCCCATGGTCTCGGAGTGATTTTTGTCTTTTTTTCAAATCCTCAAAAATGATGAAAAATGGCATGCTATATAGTATGCCGTCTGAGGCCATGGACTGAACTTGAACCCACGACCTGTGGCTCACATAGACAGCAGCTTATCACAGAGTGCCACCATGCTCTCTGAGAATCTCCTCAGCTTTCCATCTCTTTCCAGTTCTCTTCTGGATGTTATTCTCCAAAACATGCTGCAGAGTGAAAGTAGGAGGAACTCAGCTGGATTTGAACTCACAACCTCTGGCTCACATGGACGTCATCTTAACAAGGGTGCCACTGAGCTCTCAGTGATTTTTAGGTTGTAAGTTGTTCTTCTTGGTGTGACTTTTCAAATGGGGCCTTGGGATCATGTACAGAGCATTTGAATGGTGCTGTGCATCAAAGGTGTCTTTAGTGCTTTTAAGTGTTATCGTGGATGTTAATCAGATAATACAGAGGAGAAACCATGACAGGACACAGACAGCCTCCCCATTGGTGGATGTGATCCTGGCAGCCAGCCCAGGTGTGTTCTGGTCCTGTTGATTGAGCTGAGAAGGACCTATAAACCTTCAAGGTTTATAGGTCCTGCTCTGCTCAATCAACAGGACCAGAACACACACTCGTTACTTTTCTTCCAGTTTATTATACTCGTCGTCACGCTACTAGTCCTACATACTTACACCTAGAAACCCCATTCAAACCTACTTAGGTTCATCTTACGGTGGACATGTTTGCCTGAAAAGGAATCCTTGAAATGTTTCATAGTTTTAGAAATATAGTGCTTTCAAATTTGAGAAATCTACAATGGGGCTCAATGGCAGATATTGGCACGTCAAAAAAGCACTTTCACCTAGAAACTGCATTCACACTGTTTCAAATTCAGCTTACTGTGGAGACACATGCTGGAACTTTTTACTTTGAAATGTTTTGTAGTTTCTGAGTTATTTAACTTAAACGCCCAATGCATTCTCAATGGCAATAGCACAAACTTTGGCATGCTACTAGTCCTACATACTTACACATAGAAACCCCATTCAAACCTATTTAGGTTCATCTTACGGTGGACATGTTTGCCTGAAAAGGAATCTTTGAAATGTTTCATAGTTTTAGCATGCCGTTTTTCATCATTTTTGAGGATTTGAAAAAAAGACGAAAATCACTCCGAGACCATGGGCTATAGTCCATCGTCTCGGAGTCATTTTCGTCTAATTTTTTTAATCCTCGTTTTTCATCATTTATGACCATGGGCTATAGCCCATTGTCGAGTTTATTCCGTGAGTGGGATCATTATAATATTAAGTGCCGGCCCAGCTTATATTTGTAACTTCATGTTGTGTCATTTATGTATAGAATGTTGGTGCTATTATGAAGTTCACTGCCTATACAGTAAATACTCTGTGTTATATAAGAACAGAGATCCTCTTATCAACCAATTACAGTATATCTCAGGGATGTAGATATTAATACAGCTAATTGGGGGGTAAATGTGTTACCAATGTGTTACCAATGTGATACTACTATATACCAGGAATGCGAGGTCTTACTACAATGGTATGTGAGGGGCAGGAAGTGTCGGGTGACAGAGGAAGAGGGGCGAGCTATACCAGGGCACGATGTGTTCGTTCATTCTTACAGAAACAATGTAGCAAACGGGATGACGCGTTTAAGTAAGTCCTTTTAATGTGTTATATGTTCGTTAAATGCTCTAAATTCAGTCATAAATGATGCATCTATGCCGTCGCTATATCTGTGAATTAATAGTATGTATCTTGTGTTTCTCTTTGTGTTTGCAGTTATTACCTAAACGCCACAGTCTCAGGTTCCTTTGTTGTAATGATCATCAATGCTATTGTACTATCTAACACGGGCCAGACAAGGCAAATAAGGCTTTATACTGTACACAAGTGTAGTAGAATTATGTTTGTACGTGTGTGAGTGTGTTATGAGATAATAGTAATAAAATGGCCAAAATCAAGTGATTGTTTACGGGCATTATTGCAACGTCGAGGCTATGTGTGTTTGAGTAATATAAATGTTACCTTGGTGTGTGTTAAATCACAGTTACCAGACCTGTTTGTTATAACCCCTTTGCGGAGGGTCTGAATCAGTAATTAAGCAAAGCTATGAAACAGCAAAGTTTAGTTATATCCGTACAGTAATAATTAACCGTGTGTAATCACCGGTGAGTAATAATTAATTGCGGTGTAATTCACCAGAGCAATAATTAATTGCGGTGTAACCCACCGGAGTAATAATTCATTTCGGTGTAATCCGCCGACGTATTACTGAAGCAACGGTACTTAATTCACCGTAGCTAAAGAAATACGGGCATTCTGTGTGATCCGCAAATGCTAATGAAAGCCATTGGCCCGTGTTAGCTTAGCTGTTAGCTTAGCTACTACGTGAGCAATGGTGGTTGTCTGCTGTTAGCGTGACGCTAGCTGAGAAGCAAGACAACGAAGGGACGGCCATCCAGCGTTTGCGGAGCATCGCTGACCCGTCATCGATCGCCGTGTCCAAGGACCAGCGACCGAAACCCGTAGGCTGCAGGAGGTAGCTGATATCTGCGGGAATCATCCGTGCCGTATTGAGGTGACCTGAGTTAACTCAGGAAAGGATGCTAGTAGCGTGATCCTGCTGCTAAGGAGGTTGTGCCCTGGGTGCTAGGAAGCATCCGGTTTTGCCGACCTAAATAAAGAGTTTCAGTGCCCACATGAGTGCTTGTGCATTGGGGGGAATATCGCTGGAATTGTGTGTTGCAGAAAGGAACTGTGCATTGACTTTGGGGGGTATACCAGACCAAGCTAAATTGTAAACAAGCAAGGAGCTAGCCACCTTCCCATTGACATTGCATTGTGCCTAGCAACCAACTAGCATTAGGCTAACGGTGGCTAACTGGCTGACTGACGCTAATGCTAAGCTAAAGGAGGGCTGACTGACGCTAATGCTAAGCTAAGGGAGGTTAACTCCAGTTGGATGTTGTTGGGGCTAGCCTAGCCAATGCTAACGCTAATAGCATAGGGGTTGGGGCTACAGCATTGTGTATGTTTCACAGCACGACTGGCCGCCAGGGAGGAACGCCGAACCGGCCATCTTGAGAGACAAGGTTGGTGGGGGGGGCGAGCGAGTAGCCATTCGTGTAACCATGGCAGCCTTAGCTGCGTTAAAGAAAGCGCGCGCGTCGAGCCAAGGCGCGTTAACAAGGTTAACGACCAAAGCCAAAAGTACGGCTGCCCATAAGTCCGAAAGTGAACTTAAGGCTTTACTGAAAGACATGGATATAGGTTTTGATGAGCTTCTAACTTGTAGCACGGATTATACAAGTGCAATGGTAGAGGCTGATGAAAACGCTATGGACATAAAAGTTGTTAGTACGAGACTCGATGCCGCAAAGATGTCCTATCTTTTGGCTCGGACAGATTTGCAGGAAAACTTATGGAAGCGGTTCATAGATGAGTCTGTGCAGCGCGCCCTCAAGTGGGCGGCAGAGGCAGCAGACAGAGCGCGTCCTGACCGTTACGAAGAACAGGATATTAACCTAAGTCTTATTTACGGGCTAGAGAGTGTAATTGAGCGTTCATTAACAGACATGCAGACGTTACTAAACTCTTGGGAAGGTTGCATTTCTGACGAGAATTTGGCCAAGGTATTAGCTGAGATATATGCTTTGAAAGCACGTAAGAGTGCCAACCTCCAGGATTTAAAGCACAAAGGCGAAATAATAATAGAAATGAAAGAGGAAATTAAACAAGAAAGTGTACCTCTCGCCGTTGACAATGGAGGAAAGAAGTCAGCCGGTAGCAAGCTGGCTGCTCAGCCTATGAAATTACCCCAATTCAGTGGGGAACGCATGTCATACTTCAGATGGAAGAGACAGTGGCATAGGATTTATGCACTCTTTGACAATCCTGGATGGGGTGATGACATGCGTTACCAGCTACTGATTGATTCCATTGATAAAAGGATAAATGATGAATTAAGGCTTGATTATTGCCAGACTTCAGATGAGGTCTACCAGAAATTAGAACTCCACTACGGAAACGTAGGACAGATTGTCAAGGAGATTATAATGAAGTTGGAAAGTGTGCCCGCTGTAAGCAGTGGCCAGCCAAAGGAGACATTAAATCTTGTTAGATTAATAGAGCAATCGGTTCTAGATCTAGCGGATCTTAATGCTGGCGACGTCATTCAAAATCAGCTCGTCATTCACAATTTGGAGGCTAAATTGCCGCCAGAAATGCAAGAACGGTGGCTTGTGATGCGTTGTAATCCAAATAATAATATTGATAGCCAAAACAGGTTCCCGCATTTCATTGCCTTCTTACGCGAGCATACAAAAGTGCTCGTTGAACAAGAACAATTAAATGCAAAAGGCATAGGGACCAAACGAAGTGATCCGAGCCCACGTAGCCGTAATAATGACCGACAGAATGATAAGCCGGGGAACGGGGCGCGCGAGAAGCGTGCGTCGACAAGGGCTACGTTTAGCGGCGAGGAGGCGCGGGGTTCGTGCGTAATCTGCGGAGAGAGCGATCACTCAGGGGCATTGTTCCGTTGTAAAATATTCATGAAAGCTAACGTTGAAGGCCGGCGTGCGTATGCGAAGAAACATAAAGCATGCTTTAAGTGTTTATATCTACATGACGGCCAATGCAGAGTGCGCAATGACAATTTCCTGTGTAGGTTAAGTGAGTGCAAAAGGGACGGCTCGTCGCCTCCTCATAATTTCAAGTTGTGCCCCAAGGCGCGTCCACGTAATGGGGATAGTAGCACTAGTAATAATAATAGTGACAGCGCGAGAGGGGGGGCTAGTAGCGTGGGGAGGGACTCACGTGGGCCTACACATGAAATTGAACTTAAGCTTGCTGAGGCCGAGTTGACGCCAAAGCAACTAGCTATAGTGCGCAAAGCTTACACGAACAATACAGCCACGACAGGCTGCACTGAGGGCGGAGAGATGCCTGCTCTGATGATGACGCTGGAAGTAACCACGAAAAGTGGTGATTGGGTGGGGGCTTTGATTGACCTCGCCTCTGATACGAATTATATCACCCACAAAGCTGCAGACAGGCTCGGGCTGAAAGGAAGACCTGTCACTCTGAGCGTGCAGGGCGTTGGGGGGATGAAAAAGACATTCAAGACGAAAAAATACTCCATTAAGTTGAAGACAATGGGGGAGAAGGGCTCTTCTCCACTGGACCATGACATGACTTGTTATGGTCTGAATGAGATTGCAAAGATCAATTGTCCAGTTAATCCTAGGCGCATTGCAGATCTTTTCCCGGGCACCGATCCGGAGGAGTTGCGACGTCCACTGGAGGTGGAAATACTTATCAGTGCGCGTGAGGGTCGTTTAGCCCCACAGCGGTTGGCTAGATGTGGAGATTTGGTACTTTGGTCGGGGATTTTGGGTAAGACGGTTAGCGGATGTCATCCGTCTCTATTCGACGCCAGTGAAATGGTCACAGGACAGTGGGCGTCAACCCATTTTGCTCTTTCAATGAGAGGTGGAGCCGTTGAAATTAAGGCTGCCACTTGCCATACTGACACCAGCGCGGCACTGTCTTGGTGGCGTTGGGACAGTATTGGGGCGGCATGTGATCCCCTGTGTGGGGGTTGTCGTTGTGGAAAATGCGCCCCTGGTGGAAAAGAGATGTCTCTCGCTGACGAGAGAGAAATGGAGATTGTCAAGAGGGGCCTGACTTTTAAGACAAGCGACTCTCACAGCGATGAGTCGCATTGGGACGCGAGATATCCTTGGAAAGAGGACCCGTCTACTTTACCAAATAATAGGGCGGCGGTTGAGGCCACGTTCTTAAAGTCTGAGAAACGTCTCAGGCGAGATCCCGTGTGGTACCAGGCCTATGCTAGCCAGGTGCATGAGATGCTCAAAAGAGGTGCTGCTGTCAAGCTGTCTAAAGCTGCCATGGACATGTGGGGCGGGGCTGTTTGGTGGATCAACCATCTTATGGCACCAAACCCACACTCAGTTTCCACGCCAGTTAGGATAGTCTGGGACAGTAGTCAAGAATTCCGGGGCGTGAGTTTGAACAGTATCCTGCTAAAGGGGCCCGATGTTTTGAACCCGATCCGAGCAGTGTTGCTGCGTTTCAGAGAGGGGGAATACGCCGCCATTGGCGACGTAAGCAAAATGTACCACTCCGTTTGGCTAGAAGAGCGGGAGGTACATTTGCACCGGTTCCTATGGAGGGACTCAGTTGACAGCAAGATTGAAGACTATGCAGTTGTACGGGTCAATATGGGAGACCGTCCAGCGGGTAGCATAGCTCAAATAGCGATGCGCGAGACAGCGTATCTACCTCAGTTCACCCACATGGTTGACGAGAGGGACGTAATCGTGGAGAACGCTTACGTAGATGACATTTTTCTATCTCACAACTGCCCCCAGAGGCTGGAGGAGGTACTGGCGGGGGTTAAAACCATTCTGGCTACCGGGGGGTTTCACCTAAAGCCCTGGGTACGGTCAGGCCAAAGTGGGAGGGAAGGAGATGGAGAAATGAAACCAGAGACTATGTTGTTTCCGAATCAGATGAGAGAGGAGGACAATAAGGCTCTGGGGGTTGGTTACCATGTGAAGGAGGACAGCCTCTTCATCATGGTTGCCATAAACTTTTCCGCCAGAAAAAAGAAAGTGCGGAGCGAGGAAAACCTTGCTCTGAAGGAGGTGGCGGAGAAGACGCCAGATCCTCTGACTCGGCGTATGTTGCTGAGTCAAGTAGCGGGGCTGTATGATCCCATTGGCCTTGTGACGCCTCTGAAACAGAAGGGCGTTATTCTAGTCAGGAGGGCGTTCCAAGAGGCGGGGTCATTGACCAAAGACACTTGGGATCAACCGTTGTCTAGCGATCTCCGCGTGAGAGCGGTTGAACTTTTTGAGGAATACGCAAAGCTGAGTGCGATCACGTTCCCCAGGTGTATCACTCCGCCCGGATGGGTGGGGAAACCCTGGGGCATCACCTTCTCCGACGGGAGCTCAGAGTCCTACGGAGCGGTGCTCTACCTGCGGTGGGAAACTGCTAGCGGGGTGGAGACTCGTCTGGTGGAGTCAAAAGCCAAGTTGGCTCCTCTAGACCAAAAGGGTGATGCAGTGAAAGCTGAAATCTGCGGTGCTGTCTTTGCCGCACGACTGAAAGGGTACGTGCTGAAGCATAGCAGGCTGACAATCGAGAAGTGGTATCACTTTGTCGACAGCCAGACAGTGCTGGGTGCCATTCAAAGGGACAGTTATGGGTTCCAAACGTTCTTCGCTAATAGGGTTGGGGAAATCCAGAAGGCGGGGCCTGTGACTGACTGGTGGTGGGTTCCCGGGGTGGAAAATGTAGCTGATCTAGTCACGAGGGGGGGTTCTCCTGAGCAATTAGACAGTGATTCCCTGTGGCAAAAGGGACCAGAGTTCCTAGCCAGACCAGTCGACCAATGGCCTATGAAGTCCGCTGCTGAGGTGGCTGCTTCCTCGCGGGAAATCGTGAGTACATTGCAGAGAAAAGTGTTCAAAATGAAAGCATTCTCTGCTGCTGTTACTAGATCCCAAACTAAGAACCAGGGGTCCGCGCCACTGCCAGACAGTGGCGGGTCCTCGCCAGTCAGTGGCAGATCTTCACCAGACAATGGGGGGTCTCCAGCGGTCAGCAGGGGTCCTTCACCAGTCAGTGATGGGGGTTCTGTGGCAGCATCTAATGACGAAACTGAACAGCTGTGGGGGTCAGGCCTTGTGAACCAAATGGACTTGGCTAGATGCAGCACACTGTCAAAACTCTGCGGGGCAGTTGGCTACGTCCGCAGAGTGTTGCACGGCCACGGAGGCTTATTCAAGTCCGGCAGTCGTGTACAGTGGGGGGCGGTGCTCTCTGTCGGAGAGCGGGACACAGCATTTAAGGAGCTGTGCCTTGCCGCCCAAGAGGGAATTTCTTTCCCGACAACGACACTAAACCGTCTTGTAGTTAGTAAGAACGACAAGACAGGTCTCTTGCTATGCCGAGGCCGGGTTCAGACCGTTGACCAAGAAAGCCAGGGCGTGCCCATCATTCCTTACGAGGCACGACTCAGCACACTACTGTGTGAGGAGGCCCATCGTGCAAACCACGAGGGCGTGGCTGGGACACTCCTGCGAGTCAGGAAGAAAGCCTGGGTGGTTCAGGGGCCAAGGGTCGCACGTAAGGTGATCGACTCTTGCCTGTTTTGTCGCAAACGGGGGGCTAAGCTATCCAGTCAAGTGATGGCTAATCTTCCTACAGTGCGCACAAGTCCAGCAGCTCCGTTCGAGTACACAACGCTGGATTTGTTCGGTCCTTACACTGTCAGGGGCACTGTGAAGCGACGCATTAAGAGAAAAGTCTGGGGCGTGGTCTTCAGTTGCATGGCCTCACGGGCTGTCCATGCAGACCTAGTTGAGGACTTGTCTACAGAAGGCTTTCTGCAGACCTACCAGCGATTCACTGCTCTGAGAGGCCATCCAAAAAAGTTGTGGTCTGATCAGGGTACGAACTTTGTTGGCGCGAGGCCAGCATTGGAGGATCTATACAAGTTCCTAGGGGACATTGACAAGGAGCAGATCCAGCAAAGAGCAGCAGTTGCAGGGACCGACTGGGCATGGGAGTTTAGCCCAGCGGACTCACCGCATCGGAACGGGGCGGCCGAAGCTGCCGTCCATGTTCTGAAAAGGGCGTTGAGCAGCGTCGGCGACACCGATGATCTGTCGGCGTTGGAGTTCCAGACCCTACTCTACCTTGCTGCTAACCTGGCCAACGAAAGACCCATCGGAGCCAGAACTCAGGTCGACGAGGATTCCGTGGACATCATCACTCCCAACTCTCTGCTGTTGGGGCGGGCAGGGCCCAGGGGAGACATCCTGGGCTTTGACTTCCCTAGCTACCCGTACAGTCGTCTTCGGGCGGTCCAGCGTGAGGTGGACAAGTTCTGGAAGCGGTGGAGCCAGCTGGCGGGCCCTCATCTCTTCATCCGAGAGAAATGGCACGTTCCAGCACGGAATGTGGCCGTCGGCGACCTGGTGTGGGTCGCGGACCAGAATGCTCTACGAGGTCGATTCCGGATGGGTCGTGTCGTGGAGGTGAATCCAGATAACCAGGGTGTCGTCAGGGACGTAAAGGTGCGGACATGTCCAAGTCTGCCCATCAGTTGGTCGCAGGTGGTGAAAGACGTGGTGGCATGGCCATCCGTCATCCTCCATCGTGATGTGCGGCGGCTGGTTGTCCTAATCCCGGTTGAAGATCAGTGAATTAGACTAGAAAGTCCTCTTGAGAAATACCCTAACGAACTCTTCCATATGCATGCTGCGCGAGTAAGACTAGTCAGTGGGTGTTTACTTGAGGCAGCTGGGTGATGGGGCATACTTGTCACTCAGTAAGGAGCAAAGCGGTGGTGCCTACCTCCTACAGTCAGATTGAGATCAAAATTAATTCAGTGCATGAAAGTAAACTAGGTTTATTATTTCATAAGTTCAACTGGTGAGTGCCATCCGGAGGCGTTCATCGATTAGAAGCATGATTGATATACTTATTTTTTATTTTTGTTTGAATGTTTTTGTTTGCAAATGATTGTGGGGAATCTATTTAGCCTACTGGGTTTATTTCAAACCGTAGCCTAAAAGTGGGAGGTGTCGAGTTTATTCCGTGAGTGGGATCATTATAATATTAAGTGCCGGCCCAGCTTATATTTGTAACTTCATGTTGTGTCATTTATGTATAGAATGTTGGTGCTATTATGAAGTTCACTGCCTATACAGTAAATACTCTGTGTTATATAAGAACAGAGATCCTCTTATCAACCAATTACAGTATATCTCAGGGATGTAGATATTAATACAGCTAATTGGGGGGTAAATGTGTTACCAATGTGTTACCAATGTGATACTACTATATACCAGGAATGCGAGGTCTTACTACAATGGTATGTGAGGGGCAGGAAGTGTCGGGTGACAGAGGAAGAGGGGCGAGCTATACCAGGGCACGATGTGTTCGTTCATTCTTACAGAAACAATGTAGCAAACGGGATGACGCGTTTAAGTAAGTCCTTTTAATGTGTTATATGTTCGTTAAATGCTCTAAATTCAGTCATAAATGATGCATCTATGCCGTCGCTATATCTGTGAATTAATAGTATGTATCTTGTGTTTCTCTTTGTGTTTGCAGTTATTACCTAAACGCCACAGTCTCAGGTTCCTTTGTTGTAATGATCATCAATGCTATTGTACTATCTAACACGGGCCAGACAAGGCAAATAAGGCTTTATACTGTACACAAGTGTAGTAGAAGTATGTTTGTACGTGTGTGAGTGTGTTATGAGATAATAGTAATAAAATGGCCAAAATCAAGTGATTGTTTACGGGCATTATTGCAACGTCGAGGCTATGTGTGTTTGAGTAATATAAATGTTACCTTGGTGTGTGTTAAATCACAGTTACCAGACCTGTTTGTTATAACCCCTTTGCGGAGGGTCTGAATCAGTAATTAAGCAAAGCTATGAAACAGCAAAGTTTAGTTATATCCGTACACCCATATCGGACGGCATACTATAGCATGCCACTTTTCATCATTTTTGAGGATTTGAAAAAAAGATGAAAATCACTCCGAGACGATGGGCTATAGCCCATGGTCTCGAACGGCATACTATAGCATGCCGTTTTGCATCATTTTTGAGGATTTGAAAAAAAGACGGAAATCACTCCGAGACCATGGGCTATAGCCCATCGTCTCGGAGTCATTTTCGTCTTTTTTTTTAATCCTCGTTTTTCATCATTTATGACCATGGGCTATAGCCCATATCGGACGGCATACTATAGCATGCCGCTTTTCATCATTTTTGAGGATTTGAAAAAAAGATGAAAATCACTCCGAGACGATGGGCTATAGCCCATGGTCTCGAACGGCATACTATAGCATGCCGTTTTTCATCATTTTTGAGGATTTGAAAAAAAGACGGAAATCACTCCGAGACGATGGGCTATAGCCCATGGTCTCGAACGGCATACTATAGCATGCCGTTTTCCATCATTTTTGAGGATTTGAAAAAAAGACGAAAATCACTCCGAGACCATGGGCTATAGCCCATCGTCTCGGAGTCATTTTCGTCTTTTTTTATCCTCGTTTTTCATCATTTATGACCATGGGCTATAGCCCATATCGGACGGCATACTATAGCATGCCGCTTTTCATAATTTTTGAGGATTTGAAAAAAAGACGAAAATCACTCCGAGACCATGGGCTATAGTCCATCGTCTCGGAGTCATTTTCGTCTTTTTTTTTAATCCTCGTTTTTCATCATTTATGACCATGGGCTATAGCCCATATCGGACGGAATACTATAGCATGCCGCTTTTCATAATTTTTGAGGATTTGAAAAAAAGATGAAAATGACTCCGAGACGATGGGCTATAGCCCATGGTCTCGGAGTGATTTTTGTCTTTTTTTCAAATCCTCAAAAATGATGAAAAATGGCATGCTATATAGTATGCCGTCTGAGGCCATGGACTGAACTTGAACCCACGACCTGTGGCTCACATAGACAGCAGCTTATCACAGAGTGCCACCATGCTCTCTGAGAATCTCCTCAGCTTTCCATCTCTTTCCAGTTATCAGTTAACGCCCAATGCATTCTCAATGGCAATAGCACAAACTTTGGCATGCTACTAGTCCTACATACTTACACATAGAAACCCCATTCAAACCTATTTAGGTTCATCTTACGGTGGACATGTTTGCCTGAAAAGGAATATTTGAAATGTTTCATAGTTTTAGCATGCCGTTTTTCATCATTTTTGAGGATTTGAAAAAAAGACGAAAATCACTCCGAGACCATGGGCTATAGCCCATCGTCTCGGAGTCATTTTCGTCTTTTTTTTTAATCCTCGTTTTTCATCATTTATGACCATGGGCTATAGCCCATATCGGACGGCATACTATAGCATGCCACTTTTCATCATTTTTGAGGATTTGAAAAAAAGATGAAAATCACTCCGAGACGATGGGCTATAGCCCATGGTCTCGAACGGCATACTATAGCATGCCGTTTTTCATCATTTTTGAGGATTTGAAAAAAAGACGGAAATCACTCCGAGACGATGGGCTATAGCCCATGGTCTTGAACGGCATACTATAGCATGCCGTTTTCCATCATTTTTGAGGATTTGAAAAAAAGACGAAAATCACTCCGAGACCATGGGCTATAGCCCATCGTCTCGGAGTCATTTTCGTCTTTTTTTTAAATCCTCGTTTTTCATCATTTATGACCATGGGCTATAGCCCATATCGGACGGCATACTATAGCATGCCGCTTTTCATAATTTTTGAGGATTTGAAAAAAAGATGAAAATCACTCCGAGACGATGGGCTATAGCCCATGGTCTCGAACGGCATACTATAGCATGCCGTTTTGCATCATTTTTGAGGATTTGAAAAAAAGACGAAAATCACTCCGAGACCATGGGCTATAGCCCATCGTCTCGGAGTCATTTTCGTCTTTTTTTTAATCCTCGTTTTTCATCATTTATGACCATGGGCTATAGCCCATATCGGACGGCATACTATAGCATGCCGCTTTTCATCATTTTTGAGGATTTGAAAAAAAGATGAAAATCACTCCGAGACGATGGGCTATAGCCCATGGTCTCGAACGGCATACTATAGCATGCCGTTTTGCATCATTTTTGAGGATTTGAAAAAAGGACGAAAATGACTCCGAGACGATGGGCTATAGCCCATGGTCTCGGAGTGATTTTTGTCTTTTTTTCAAATCCTCAAAAATGATGAAAAATGGCATGCTATATAGTATGCCGTCTTAGGCCATGGACTGAACTTGAACCCACGACCTGTGGCTCACATAGACAGCAGCTTATCACAGAGTGCCACCATGCTCTCTGAGAATCTCCTCAGCTTTCCATCTCTTTCCAGTTATCTTCTGGATGTTATTCTCCAAAACATGCTGCAGAGTGAAAGTAGGAGGAACTCAGCTGGATTTGAACTCACAACCTCTGGCTCACATGGACGTCATCTTAACAAGGGTGCCACTGAGCTCTCAGTGATTTTTAGGTTGTAAGTTGTTCTTCTTGGTGTGACTTTTCAAATGGGGCCTTGGGATCATGTACAGAGCATTTGAATGGTGCTGTGCATCAAAGGTGTCTTTAGTGCTTTTAAGTGTTATCGTGGATGTTAATCAGATAATACAGAGGAGAAACCATGACAGGACACAGACAGCCTCCCCATTGGTGGATGTGATCCTGGCAGCCAGCCCAGGTGTGTTCTGGTCCTGTTGATTGAGCTGAGAAGGACCTATAAACCTTCAAGGTTTATAGGTCCTGCTCTGCTCAATCAACAGGACCAGAACACACACTCGTTACTTTTCTTCCAGTTTATTACTCGTCGTCACGCTACTAGTCCTACATACTTACACCTAGAAACCCCATTCAAACCTACTTAGGTTCATCTTACGGTGGACATGTTTGCCTGAAAAGGAATCCTTGAAATGTTTCATAGTTTTAGAAATATAGTGCTTTCAAATTTGAGAAATCTACAATGGGGCTCAATGGCAGATATTGGCACGTCAAAAAAGCACTTTCACCTAGAAACTGCATTCACACTGTTTCAAATTCAGCTTACTGTGGAGACACATGCTGGAACTTTTTACTTTGAAATGTTTTGTAGTTTCTGAGTTATTTAACTTAAACGCCCAATGCATTCTCAATGGCAATAGCACAAACTTTGGCATGCTACTAGTCCTACATACTTACACATAGAAACCCCATTCAAACCTATTTAGGTTCATCTTACGGTGGACATGTTTGCCTGAAAAGGAATCTTTGAAATGTTTCATAGTTTTAGCATGCCGTTTTTCATCATTTTTGAGGATTTGAAAAAAAGACGAAAATCACTCCGAGACCATGGGCTATAGTCCATCGTCTCGGAGTCATTTTCGTCTTTTTTTTTAATCCTCGTTTTTCATCATTTATGACCATGGGCTATAGCCCATATCGGACGGCATACTATAGCATGCCACTTTTCATCATTTTTGAGGATTTGAAAAAAAGATGAAAATCACTCCGAGACGATGGGCTATAGCCCATGGTCTCGAACGGCATACTATAGCATGCCGTTTTGCATCATTTTTGAGGATTTGAAAAAAAGACGGAAATCACTCCGAGACCATGGGCTATAGCCCATCGTCTCGGAGTCATTTTTGTCTTTTTTTTTAATCCTCGTTTTTCATCATTTATGACCATGGGCTATAGCCCATATCGGACGGCATACTATAGCATGCCGCTTTTCATCATTTTTGAGGATTTGAAAAAAATATGAAAATCACTCCGAGACGATGGGCTATAGCCCATGGTCTCGAACGGCATACTATAGCATGCCGTTTTTCATCATTTTTGAGGATTTGAAAAAAAGACGGAAATCACTCCGAGACCATGGGCTATAGCCCATCGTCTCGGAGTCATTTTCGTCTTTTTTTATCCTCGTTTTTCATCATTTATGACCATGGGCTATAGCCCATATCGGACGGCATACTATAGCATGCCGCTTTTCATAATTTTTGAGGATTTGAAAAAAAGATGAAAATCACTCCGAGACGATGGGCTATAGCCCATTGGTCTCGAACGACATACTATAGCATGCCGTTTTGCATCATTTTTGAGGATTTGAAAAAAGGACGAAAATGACTCCGAGACGATGGGCTATAGCCCATGGTCTCGGAGTGATTTTTGTCTTTTTTTCAAATCCTCAAAAATGATGAAAAATGGCATGCTATATAGTATGCCGTCTGAGGCCATGGACTGAACTTGAACCCACGACCTGTGGCTCACATAGACAGCAGCTTATCACAGAGTGCCACCATGCTCTCTGAGAATCTCCTCAGCTTTCCATCTCTTTCCAGTTCTCTTCTGGATGTTATTCTCCAAAACATGCTGCAGAGTGAAAGTAGGAGGAACTCAGCTGGATTTGAACTCACAACCTCTGGCTCACATGGACGTCATCTTAACAAGGGTGCCACTGAGCTCTCAGTGATTTTTAGGTTGTAAGTTGTTCTTCTTGGTGTGACTTTTCAAATGGGGCCTTGGGATCATGTACAGAGCATTTGAATGGTGCTGTGCATCAAAGGTGTCTTTAGTGCTTTTAAGTGTTATCGTGGATGTTAATCAGATAATACAGAGGAGAAACCATGACAGGACACAGACAGCCTCCCCATTGGTGGATGTGATCCTGGCAGCCAGCCCAGGTGTGTTCTGGTCCTGTTGATTGAGCTGAGAAGGACCTATAAACCTTCAAGGTTTATAGGTCCTGCTCTGCTCAATCAACAGGACCAGAACACACACTCGTTACTTTTCTTCCAGTTTATTATACTCGTCGTCACGCTACTAGTCCTACATACTTACACCTAGAAACCCCATTCAAACCTACTTAGGTTCATCTTACGGTGGACATGTTTGCCTGAAAAGGAATCCTTGAAATCTTTCATAGTTTTAGAAATATAGTGCTTTCAAATTTGAGAAATCTACAATGGGGCTCAATGGCAGATATTGGCACGTCAAAAAAGCACTTTCACCTAGAAACTGCATTCACACTGTTTCAAATTCAGCTTACTGTGGAGACACATGCTGGAACTTTTTACTTTGAAATGTTTTGTAGTTTCTGAGTTATTTAACTTAAACGCCCAATGCATTCTCAATGGCAATAGCACAAACTTTGGCATGCTACTAGTCCTACATACTTACACATAGAAACCCCATTCAAACCTATTTAGGTTCATCTTACGGTGGACATGTTTGCCTGAAAAGGAATCTTTGAAATGTTTCATAGTTTTAGCATGCCGTTTTTCATCATTTTTTAATCCTCATTTTTCATCATTTATGACCATGGGCTATAGCCCATATCGGACGGCATACTATAGCATGCCGTTTTGCATCATTTTTGAGGATTTGAAAAAAAGACGAAAATCACTCCGAGACCATGGGCTATAGCCCATGGTCTCGGAGTCATTTTCGTCTTTTTTTTTAATCCTCTTTTTTCATCATTTATGACCATGGGCTATAGCCCATATCGGACGGCATACTATAGCATGCCGCTTTTCATCATTTTTGAGGATTTGAAAAAAAGTTGAAAATCACTCCGAGACGATGGGCTATAGCCCATGGTCTCGAACGGCATACTATAGCATGCCGTTTTGCATCATTTTTGAGGATTTGAAAAAAGGACGAAAATGACTCCGAGACGATGGGCTATATATAGCCCATGGTCTCGGAGTGATTTTTGTCTTTTTTTCAACGCACAATACACACTGCGAGTAGGGCAACACGCCGAGGGAGGCAATAAAATGAGCCAAATAGTCCCAAGCCGACCCTCAGAACAAATTTCTCGGCGGCTCTGCCGCATAATAACGAGCAGCCGTGTGTGTGTCCTCCGATCTGAATGAGGATATACAGCGTTCTCGTCGGGAGGGGGGGCAGCACAAAATGTATTTTAATATCCTACGAGTAGGGCAACCAAATGGTCAGCTACGTCCCTGAGACTATCTAACATACTACTATGATGACACAGAGAGAGACTAGAAAAAGTGCCCTTCTGGGCACAGGTCTCCACCAGGAGGATAGGACTGTGTGAGATGTTTGGCAAAATGTTTAGGAGTAATATAAACATGTTTTTTTGTTTGTTTTTCTTCATTTTGTTGAGGAAATGCAGAGCCAGATCACTCATAGCATCTCTGAGGATAGAATTCTGGATGAGCAGGACATTTTGAACAAAACGGGCCACTCCTGAAAACTTTGGAAGGCAATGTTAGCCAATCAGTATAGAATCTGAGAAATCCAACAGACTCGTCTTGATACAGAGATCTACAGAGATCATGTGTACCGATTTGCGTGAGATTTGGATGAAATCTGTGCGACTAACATAAGCAATGTGTTTTGCAGAAATCGGCCTCATGGTGGCGCTATAACCGGCAGATGTGGAGGGATGCAGGGAAAATGTTTTTCCATGGCCTCTAGGGAGTGCGTATACATAAGTTGTATACAGATCGATGCAGTTATAGCTAAAAACAGGAATTGGCCTGTTATAGCGCCACCATGAGGCTGATTTGGAAAAAAATGAGTGGCATGTCATCCTCAGCCTAGTGGAAATGAGCGTGTATAATTTCACGGAAATTGCACACTGTGTTTGTGATTTGTGGCATTTTGTTCGAAACGGACCAATCATGTGAGCTTTGGAAGCCAATCTTAGTCAATCAGGATGGAAGATGGGAAACGTGTTGATCACATGACTATGGAGATAGTGTATACCGAATTCTGTGATGTATTCTGTGATAAAATGTGCACGAGTAATCTACAGAAATGTGTTTTGCCTAAATCGGCCTCATGGTGGCGCTACAACAGGCTGTTGAAGAATATTTGGGGCAGAGGTTCGTCGTTGGCATCCAGGGAGTGTGCGCGCAAAGTTTGGCATGGATCGGTCCAACGGTGGCGGAGATTAGCTGGTAACGGACGGACGGAAGGACGGACGGACACACACACGGAGTGCAAAACATACTCTCTCCCCATGCCTTCGGCCTGGTGGAGACAACTATGACGACGACACAGAGAGAGAACTGAGTTTCAGTGTCATATAGTGAGTTTCATAGAAAGTGAGTTTCAGAGTGAGTTTCATAGTTAGCGAGTTTCATAGTGAGTCAGTTTCATAGTGCAGCGTGAGTCTCATGACTTTAGGCCTCTGCCTTTTCAGTCAGTTTGCACTCTACAGATACAGAGATCTCCATGTGGGACACATGCATATGAATGATGTACAGTTAAAATACAGACAGATACAATGTGTGCTACAACGGGTATTGCATAAGTGCATACAGTAAGTAAGTATGATTATGTTCCCACTTCCCAAGTTGCATATCTCAAGTTGCATTCATTGTTTTGTATGCATAGCTTATCTCTCCACATGACCTTTTATTTACAGGGATAAGCTAGCATATCACAATTTTATGCAGTGTTTTCCTATTATAGACATGTAACGTATGCGTTTCTGTAGTGGCATCCTTCAGATGACATTTTCCAAAGATCACAGTGTCAGGTGCTCCTCTCCATGTCTCTAATGGCACCACAATTCCACAGCTGGTGTAGAAGTCAGAGGTGTCCTCATGATGCATCAGGCAACCCATAAAAAAAAATAAAAAAAATAAAAGCAAAAGATTTAGTTACACAAACATAACAATTAACATCCCTTTAGCTGGAATACTGTAATTGTGAAAAAACAGTGGACAATGGACAGTCTATAGCTGGTATGGTGTCGTGTCGAGGTCGCTGGAATACTTTTATTTGTGAAAAAACACAGCAGTGGACAGTCTATAGCTGGCACTTACACTATTACACTTACACTATTACACTTATACACGTATTACACTATTAAACTTATTACACTTAATACACTATTACACTTATTGCAGTTATTACGATATTATACACACAGTGTGTGTATAATAGATTTAAACATTCATTTGTTCCTCTGTCAATCAAAATGCTCAATAAGAGATTGTTAAATGACTAGATGCATGCACTTTATTGACTAGTTGCACTTTATCAGGGGAATGTGTGCAATTTCTCTGTTTCAGTGATGGTGTGTTTCATGGTATTTTTTCTTTTCCTTTTGTGAAATGTGTTATGTTGTTTATTTTGTATGCAGCTGTGACTCTGTCTCCAAGACAAATTTCTCCTAAGGGAGCCAAAAAAAGACAACCTTGAACCTATTACACTTACACTATTACACTTATTGCACTGAGGGAACATAGGGCTTTGGATAAAATTATATGTTAGGGATTGAGGGAACATAGGTCTGAGAGAACATAGGCATGACCCCTCAAAGGGATATAAAATAACTTAAATAATATGTCATATAAAATAAATACTACTGTAGCCTATATAATATGTTTTCTTTTTTTTTCAATTTACGTTTTATTGAATTTTAATCAAACATACATGACAACGAAACGACTGACAATTGACAATACATACAACCGAAAACAAAACAAGACAATATACGAACAATACACACAAGGGGAGATGTCTGCCTCTCTTCTCGATCGATGATCATTCATAATACATAAGTACCTCAAACAGGTGCATATACAGGTTAAACAGGTCTAACTGAAACTATACAAAATCAGGTCTTATGGTAGAAACATGAGCAATCCATCTAAACCAGTTATCTGTGAAGACTTCAACTTGACCTCTGAAGCTGAATGTAATTCTCTCCATAATAAATATACTATAGATTAAATCAATCCATTCATTTATAGTTGGTATTACATTTGTAAGCCACTTTTTTGTTAAGGCTTTTTTGGATGCCACCAGCAATACCCTCAATAGATACTGATCCTGCTTTACAAATTGAAGTCCCTCCAGATCTGCAAGATACATGGTTTTAAACTCAAAAGGAATGTCAACCCCAAAAACTGCTTCCAGGACACTGTGGACACTTCTCCAAAATGGAACCACAGAAGGGCAACTCCAGAACACATGAAAATGATTTGCCAATGTTTCTATATAATATGTTTTCATTGGTCTCATGGCTTTGTCACTGTTAGAGCTGCATGATTATGGCAAAAAACAATTATGGGTCCATATTTAGATTATTTATTATTAAAACAATGCCAATCGTTTTTAACAACCAAAAAATTAAGATAATGAACTAAAAGCTAAAATAAGTAAAGGTAAAGGTAACAAACGTTAATATATATATAATTATTATATATAATATATATAATAATTGTAGTGGAGTAAAAGTACAATATTTGTATTGGAAATTGGAAATACTCAAGTAAAGTACAAATAGTCAAATACCTCAAAATTGTACTTTAAGTACAGTACATAAATGTACTTAGTTACTTTACACCACTGACACAACAAACCATTAGTGTCTTAAGACACTCAAACAAGATAATAAAAAAAAGGGGAAAAAAGCAGAATGACCCTTTAATGTTTTGCCATGCTGTTGCCTCAGTAACCAAGGCCAGAGCCATCTAATAGAAGAGCTACAGTACGATATTGAGGGGGTAGAAACCGAGTGCTGGAGTGATGCAGCCTGGAGAAGGACAAGCTGGAGTTTGAAATACATTGTTTTCAACGAGGGCGGTGCAAATAAGAGCAATTTTAAGCATGTGTGCAACATGCCAACTGTTTTAAAGTATTGTACAGTAACAATTAAAGTCTCTGTAATGTTTATGTTGTACGATTACTACAAAACAATCTAAAATAAAGGGATTTAAGATCATTAAAGCTGGGCTGTTGCCTGTGGTCCAATGCCTTTCTGCTTACTTCCGGTCCAGGACTGACCACATCATTCACAACGAGACGAACTGACAAGGAACTGAAAACACTGTGGCATTCTAGACAAAGACTAACTACACACAAGTGAACTGAAACACACAATCAACACTGGGATAGGCTAACAGGCAACAGAACACAGGTGGCTAGGGTTACACTAGCCTCGGAAACCCAGACGTTTTTATTTCCAGGGAGAAAACAAAAGTCTGGGTCCGAGTCCACTTCAATTCGGCATAGAGTAGCGCAAACATCACTCACTCTCTGCTGATTTCTGATTGTCTGCACCTTTGTTAAATTGACACACCCACGCACACATATACACACCCACTCCTCTCTCTCTCTGTCGCTCTAATGAATTAGCTGCGCATAGTTTCTGCCGGCGGATCCTGCCGGGAGCTGCCTATGCCATAAAAAGCATAGGTGAGTTCCAGGCTAGGGTTACACTAATACAGGGAGGTGAGACAAGGCAGAAGACAGCAAACAAGGCAGACAGGAAATCACAGAACACTACTACAAAATAAGGTACAGAACACAAATACAAGTAAAAGTCCCAAAACACAGACAAAGTCCAAGGGCAGAGGAGCGTACAGTGACAATTTCTATATGTGTGAATGAAGAATTTATATATGCACAAATTAAGTATTTATATATGTGCAAGTGAATTATGTATGTATGTGCAGGTTTGATTGATTGAAGTATTTATTAACAGTTTGCAGAATTACAGTACATTTCAGCACCACTCAATATAAAGACAAGGGTCCTCATTCACAACGGCGTTTACGCCAGAGTGTAACGGAAGCGTATACAGATACTAAATATCATCGTATTTCTCTGTCCGATCACGCTGCGATTTGCTCCCGTCTTATTCAGGGAAGCTGGTGTAATCACTTCATTTGTGCGGATCGCAGAGTGTAGCCTTTCCGCATTTTTCCCAAGCGATTCGCCTGGTGTCGCCTGGTTAGAACGCCCATCCCACACCATATAAGGCAACAGGAAATATCGAAATACGTCATAGCATGCACCGGGTTTTAAATGATATACAACAGCCGCGATGAGCTTGTAGAGCAGTTCATTTTGACAGGCGGGTCTCTGCACGGACAGATCTTCAAGCAAACAGCGCGAGTTATATGTATATAATTATAAACGAAACTTGCCAACTTGGCACGCATTGCTTCACTCCTTGTTACATGTCAGAACGTTAATAAGTTAACTGATGTTACAGTTACTTTCACATAATGAGAAAGAAGTTAATTTGTACTGTTCACCACACGACCAAATGCTATATTAAAACTCGGCAATGATAAAAGGCCCTATTGATTAGTCTACTGCGGTGATTGATTCCCTGCCCTGCACTGTCGGATTTGGAAAGCAAATATATGGACATGCATGGACACAGGACATATTTTCTTTCTTTTTTTTCTTGTGGGATTTGGACTAAAGGCTATATTTCATCCGGTTGTATGTTTCCTCAGCTGCAGGTAAGAGTTCTGTGTGGCGTCCGCATGTGATCAATATACATTATTATAAATTAATACCACGACGCAAATGGAGGCAGATAGGTGCTTGCAGCAAAGGCATTTAGGCCTACGTGAAACTTTAATTGGCTGAGTCTCTGTCAACATGCTGATCAGCGAGTTACAGTGGTAATAATAATCATCATTAACAGCCTTTCTTGTTTCTTGTTTGTGAACAAGCGAGAGTGGAGGTGAGCTGGCTTAAAACTATGATATGACTGGCCGACTTTCAAACACGCTGATGCCATTCATTCAAATAGGCTAATGTGGTCTTCTATTTTTTTTATATAGGGCTAATCCCCCCCCCCCACACACACACACACACACACACACGCACCGACAGCGGTGGCCGAACGGATAGCGGCGCGGTCTTGATACCGGAAGGTTCCTAGTTCGAATCAGCCGTCCGACACGTTAAAAAATTACCACCGCTGAAGTGCCCTTGAACAAGGCATTGAACCACTACGATGAAATGTGTTCTATGAGCAGGGCCTGGCTGGAAACAAGTTCTTGAGCTTAGCCCAGATACCCTGGGTAAATATAGATTTCATTTCATTTCATTTCATTTCATTCAGACTGACTCAAAGGAGCTCCATAACGAAACAATTTAAATAGACCTATACTGCAGACATTACTACACTAAACAACGTTGGATTCGTACAGTGCAGAATGCAGATAAGTGTATGTTCTTATTATAATTGTGAGTTTGTTTTTTAACATGCAGCGCGAGTCCGCGAGACTGCGAGAGCCGATCTACAAGCTCACAGCGCGTTGCACTGCGAGTAGAAAGCTGTCAAGTGAGCAGCGCAATCGCGCATGCTAGAAATATCCTAATAAATAAATAAAAAAGGTGTCGGGCTTGCAGGGGCAGTTTCTGTAAGGCACTCTAGGCTAACCTGCCTCTAGAATGCATGCATATAGGCATACAAGTGATACTTGGCTTATATATAGGCTATAATTTTTGTATGTGCGACCAATGTTAGGGACACATGCCTACATATTTTATCTGAGATTTGGGGACTTTTAATTGATTCAGCATGAAGACTAAAGCCTTCTTAATAAATCTACGCAAGCCGTACACGACCATGAGAGGTGGCGCAGCTTTCAGCGGAATTTCCGACCAACCCACGTCACCGTCAAGTTCACGTTCAAGTTCATGAATTCCCACGTAATGTGGGAATCCACGTAAATGCCTGTCCGCTCACGCTCCGCTCACGTAACGTCACTTTATGAGCGTAAACGCCTTTGTGAATGAGGACCAAGGTGAGATATGTATGTATGACCGTCCTGTGCAGGTGAGGTATCTGTATGGATGTGCAAGTGAAGTACCGATATGTATGTATGTATGTATGTATGTATGTATGTATGTATGTATGTATGTATGTATGTATGTATGCATGTATGCATGCATGCATGCATGCATGTATGTATGTATGTATGTATGTATGTATGTATGTATGTACAACTGAACTGAAGTATGCATATATGTGCAAGTTGACTATTCCTAAACGGCTTCCCATACTATGGACCTAATTGGGTCCACCTCGGCTGTGCATCACATCTGTCCCATGATGTGCAGAGGGACACGCATGCATCTCACTCACGCGCATGGGGAGTGACTGAAACCACATTTTTGAAATCCATCAATGAAACAAGGGCCAATCAAAATCAAAGTGCATGCAAAATATCACGGAAATCACACGATGTGTTCATGATTTGCGGCATTTTGTTCAAAACGGAGCACTCATGCAAACTTTGGAAGCCAATCTTAGGCAAACTGTTTGGACAAAATCTGTAGGTGTAATGTAAAAAAAAAAGTGTGCAGAGTTTGGCTGCAATCAAGCCAACAGTGCCAGAGATTAGCTGTCCACAGACGGACACACAGATGGACACATGGATGGAGTGCAAAACATATACTCTCCCCATGCCTTCGGCCTGGTGGAGACAATAATCAGGTCCAGTTTACTACGTCTAGAGTAAGTGGTTTTCAACCAGTGGTCCTTGAGGGGGTTCCAGGTGGGTTCCAGGTGGTCCCCAGCTAAATGAACCCTTGTGGGTCCATTTGGTTTCATTTTACGCTCTCAAGAGTTAAAATATTGTTAAACATCTTTATTACTAAATTTACAAGAAGTCTACACAATTAGAGAATGTAAAATCATTGTTATTTTGATCAACATTTGTATTGTCTCTCCTATGGTACCACATCAATACAGCATGGAATTGTGGACGAAATCTTATCCAACGACAACAAAATATTCTTTAGTTTTGGATCTGAGAGGCTAAATCTGTCCGTGGCTCGAATGCCGAATAAATAATGGTCCCTGATATGAAAATTGTTGAAAAGCACTGGTCTAGAGGGTTTAAGTGGTTATAATAACACTTTCCCTTTCAGCAGTTTACTAAATATCAGTGATGGAAGAAGTACTCAAATTTTTTGCTTAAGTAAAAGTATCAATACCAGAATGTAGAAATACTCTGTTACAAGCAAATGTTCACATGCTTCTGTGCCACAAGACCTGTGTCTGCAATGAGCCGTTTCCCACGGTCTGTGTGAACCAGCGAATACCATAATACCAGATATACGTGACATTGCCTGCAACTGTCCTACAAAGTCACATTACAGACTAAAATAATAAACAATCCAAGAGCTACAGATTATATAGGTTTGTCGCTGTGGTTGAGCAACACCTTCTATCTCTGTTGTTTGCTGCGTGAAGGCACGCGTGAACTATACAGATTATTCTCCTGGAAACATGTCATTTCATGCTACAGTGAAGTTTCTCGCCTATAAGGCCATGCATTTACATTTTAATATATGCCTATATGTAACTATGTCCTGATTTTGTATCTGCAGTCTAGATAACTGTCTATTCTACTCTGCCACCCCACTCCACTTGTCCTACTTGAAAATCAACTGTACGATTCACAGATAACTGGTTTAGATGGATTCATTATGTCTCTACCATGAGACCTGACTTTGTTTAACCCGTAGAAGCAGATGCACCTGTTTGAGAAAATCGCCTGGATGGAATATGATTAAAGATTATTGTGATTATGGTAAGCTCACATAATGTTTTGTTTCCATATCTTTGATTTGCGGGACACGGGACAATTTCGGGACTGTCCCACGAGATTGGTCCCCAGGTTGCTCTTAGTCAGAATGGTGGTCCCTGGGTCAAAATCAGTTGAAAGAAAACCCTCCTCTAGTATCTACAGAGCAGATTATGTATAGGTATATATCTTCCTACAGTAGGTAATGATCATAGGGTATTACAAACACTACATTTATGTAATAAAAAGCTGTGTGGACATAATCCAACAGCTCAACTTTGTCACCAGCACATCCTCCATCCTCCTCCTGGACTGTGTGGACATTCACTCACTAAACCGCTGCCGCTGTGATGTTTGTCTGTACCTTTAACGAGCAAATGTCGCTGTCCGTTCTTTGTGGAACACATTGCAACTAGCTTTCATGTCTCCGATCATCAATAGGATACAGTGTAGGCGTGACGATGCATCAACACCTGGCCGAGTGACCCGGGTGCTGCAGGGACAATGTGTGCACGAGCGCACGTGCATGTGTGTGAGAGAGAGAGACGACCAGACATTGCCATGTGTGGTTGTCTGTCTCTCTCTCTCACGCACGCACGCACGCACGCACGCACGCACGCACGCACGCACGCACGCACGCACGCACGCACGCACGCACGCCTTCTGTTGTGTCTATGAGAGTGACAAAAGCATCTCTATACAGTACATCCATCCACACAGTCCGTGCATGCTTTTGCTCTTAACCTTGAGATGGCCATCATGTCTACCTTTCAGCTTTTTTGTTCCGAAATGCTATTGAATCACTTCCCTTTCTTGGCATTTTCATCTGTGAAATAGTGTCTTTGAAACGTTTCAGTCCAGATCCATCCGTGACTGTAAACATCATTGTTTGGAACAAGTGCAGTCACGATATGATGTTGGACCAGCATCTTCTGCCAAAATTGTGTACTGTATACGTACTGTACAACATCACAATGTGTGTGTGTGTGTGTGTGTGTGTGCGTGCGTGCGTGCGTGCGTGCGTGCGTGCGTGCGTGCGTGCGTGCGTGCGTGCGTGCGTGCGTGCATCCGCATATATACAGTATATCTAGGTGTTGTTTCGGATATTTAAACTTTGCTTCAGGCGACAACCACAGACTGGGGGTATATGAAACAACATGCAACAAACATTACACTTCAACATGGCTGCAAACTATTGTATGGCGTCTCTTCCACTGAATACCAAGGAGGAAGGAATGGGAACCTGGGGGATGGGTTCAGTTGTGATCAAGCAAACATGGTGCTCATCCTTTGTTCCCTTTGAATATACGCACTCTGTTAACGTATTTGTGTGGGTCTTACCCTTGAACTATATATACCGCTCGACTGGCAACAGCCCCAGCAACCAAGAGACAGTGAGGCGTCCATCGCAGTTTCTAATACACTTTGAGGGGGATATAGAGAAATCTTTGTATACCGGAGTAAAAGAAATGACGTCTTTTGATGTGAGCGTGGCGTGGAGGAACAATGTCGAAGGCCACCGCTGCAGGCAATGCACGCATGCGAATCAGACAACATCCGAGGGAAACCTTAAAAAATGTCCCTTCAGGTTCAAGCACAAGAAATATATTGTTTTGGACGTCATTAAAAAGAAACAGAAAGAGGTGAAAACAGAAATGGTGTACAGTACCCCCAACCTTGACCATGGGCCTCTCCCTCTGAGTTTCCATGATAACATTGAAAAGTAGGCTACGGCGCACTACATACAGAAAACTCAAGAGAAAAAGAAAAGAAAAAAACAAAACTGAAAAAGAAAGAAATGCTTTTTGTGTTTGGGGGAGGGGGGGGGGGGGAGGGGTGTCTTAAAAAGCACTTGTGACAACAAGTTTGTAGAGTTGTGTGTGAAGAGGTCAGTAGAGTGTAGAGTGAAGACAGAAGGACTCCAGATCACTACTTCCTCCTCTCTGTCACCATTTCTGGCCTTGAGCAAAGAATACTCCCCAAGTGAGAGCACTTTTAAGCATAGAAAAGTTTGTGTGTGCGTGCGTGCGTGCGTGCGTGCGTGCGTGCGTGTGAAAGACGAGCGTGAAATCCCTGTGTGACACTATGTAGCTTTCTAATTATTTCAGCGGTGCCTTTGGCAGCGTGGTCTGGGACCACCGCATGACACGACGACTTGACTTTGATTGGAGGCAACTGCTGTTCCACTGAGGAATGGGCTGACAGCTCTAAAAGGTAAGATAGGAGAGTGTGTGTGTGTGTGTGTGTGTGTGTGTGTGTGTGTGTGTGTGTGTGTGTGTGTGTGTGTGTGTGTGTGTGTGTGTGTGTGTGTGTGTGCGTGTGTCATGAGGGGGGGGGGGGGGGGTGGGGGGGGTGATAGTTTTCTTAATTTAGCAGAAATTCTTCACAAAACCTGCCTAATAATGGAGATGATGCAAATGACACATTTGCCCGCCATGAACAATTCTTTTTCCGTTTGAAGCCGTTTCTGTCTTAGATTCAGGGACCTTTCCAGAACTTTAAATTGGACTTCAGGTGAATGTTGTCATCTGCAAAAAGCACTAGACTCAGGATTGATTGACATGTTCAAATATCGCTTGTGTATTCTCGTAAATGAGGCCACATTAAAAATGTGCAATTAATTAATTAAATTAAATCAAATATAAATGTCAAGTAAAGTGCTGCTACTGTAGTCTACTTTTACTGTATGAAACATTCATCTACATTTATTCATAAACATTCACTGTGAAGAGGTACACATTTGGACAGAGCATCTGATTACGGTACTTGCTAGTTGTGTCCTACATATCAGGCAGTGGCTCAGGACATAGACAAGTGGCCCGGATGGGAACTGCAATGTTCCCAGTTGGATCCCAGGCTCCCCCAGAGTTAGTGCTTAAGTGTCCTTGAGCAAGACTCTGAACCCCTAATAGCACCCAATGTGCAGGTTGGTGCCTTGCATGGTTTCCTCCGCCATCAGTGTATGAATGTATGGGTGAATGTAATGCACATCTATGTATGCTTTGGATAAAAGTGCTATATAAATGCACCATTTACCATTATTATTTGATATGAAGAGAATTCGTATTGAAAGATTATTGATTAATCCAACCTGAGTTCCACAAACAGTACAGGTGAATGTTATGAAACAGCTTAAACTGTACTATTACAGTACCAGTAAGACGCCTGAGGGGCGAGGTCGTGTGCACTGGCCATATATGGAGCGTGTCTTGAGTGTACAGGGTTTGATGAGGTCAGATCAACATATGGAATATCAGAACAGGTCAGATCCATATATGGAGATCTAAGGGTTTGATGAGGTCAGATCAACATATGGAATGAATTCTGTACTGGCCAAATATAGAGCGTGTCTTGAGTGTAAAGGGTTTGATGAGGTCAGATCAACATATGGAATGTCAGAACAGGTCAGCTCCATATATGGAGACCTAAGGGTGGCAGCGGGGGCAGTGTCTTGAGTATAGCCTACAGGATTTGATGAGGGCCCATGCAGGTAGGGCCGGGCCTTAATTTTCGGGCCTGTTGAGAACTCTAGTTTTCGTTGGCTGCCGGGCACGGCTGCACAAATAACTTTGGGGCAGGCCCGTCTAGAGTTTAAATGGACAAGCATCAGTCAAAAGGGAGACATCGAAGAGGAAGGATGGATGGGGAAGGATCATATGAAATGTTAGAACAGGTTCTGATTCTGACATATATCCATATACTAATATTTATGACATCAGGGATCTCCATATATGGGCTTAATTGCGACAGCAGGTCGCATTTACTATGACCCCTGATTTACTATCATCCCTGATGATGTCATAGTGATGTCACGAGATCTGGGCACAATATAGAGGGTATGCGCGTGACATCATCATCATCATCAAACCCGGAAGTTACGCAGGAATGCCTACTGGAGAGTGGCAAAAAACGACTTTCTGGCGTTGACAACCCATGCATCCAAACAGAGAAGTCCTATCTGATTGCAATAAACAACGTTAAACAATGTTAAACTCACTTTGCATGTTGCTTTGCCACTCGATTTTCCACTCGATGTGCCATTCACTTTAAGCATGCGCATACCCTCTATACGGGGGCTTTCCCCATGTAGTACAATAGTACATGTACATACACACACTGACACACACTCTGACCTTGAGGAACAAGCTGTGCGGTACACTAGATAAAAGGTGGACATGATTTGAGGGATTTTCTTTTTGTCTCTCCGTTTGAAAGGGTCTCTCTCTTCAATATAATAAATAACATAAATGGTGTATATACAACGTTGTTAACTTGTTTGACACAAAGCTTTTCGAAAGAAGTGTCCTGTGGCGCACTATGGGGATGATAAGGTCGCAGAAATGAGATCCATGAAGGGCATATTCTATAGGGTTGCACTGCAATAGAAGATGGAATGGGGCCGATGACATTGACTGGCTACAAAGAGAGCTGTGCGGGGGATTGGGATGGGAGTGGGAGCAGTGTCTGCTCCAGTTGGCTTGGTAAACCTTCAATCCATGAGCATTTAAGCATTATGTTATGCTTTAGCTATTGAAAAATAGCAGAACTACAAGCTTAGAACTATGCTTAGTTTCCCATCATTCCCAAAGTAAGATTTTACAAGCCATTTTGGTTTGTTCCCAGTTGTGAGATCCTATCATGCTCCAAGTGGTCCAACCAATTCAAACTGTGTATATGCCTGTCGGACCAGCAAACAGGGGAACATCCCGGGTGCGAGGACATGTCACCACCAACTTCAGAAAAACATGTAGTTGCCCATGGTTTATGTTTATGTTTATATTTATTGAAGGATCCCCATTAGAGACACATGCCTGAGCCTCTAGTCTTCCTGGTTTGATCCCTTTGGGACATCTCTACAAGGGACTCAATTATTTTCGATCCTATGCCACCAAAATGTGGAACGCCCTACCAACAGACATTAAGACATGCAAACCCCCTCACTCTCAAAGGGCACCTATGGACGGCTGCAATTTGAAACTGGCCCCCGTAAAATCTGAATCCCCCCCCCCCCCCACCACCACCCACCCCTTTTTCCCCTCACTGTATATGTTTCTTTTCCCTTTTTACCTCCTTTATGATGTTCTTTGGCAATATAGAAGTGTCTACTTGTACGTCTCTAAATGTTTTGATGAATTGAACAAGGTGGACCCCCTTGGGGTGTGTGTAATGCTTTATTGGGTCGTCCACTCACAGTTAAGTCTTTGTATTGAGTTGTGCTTGAAATGTACTGTAATTCTGCAAACTGTTAATAAATATTTCAATCAATCAAGTCTGGGAGGTCTGCGAGTGAGTCTATGGTTGAGCCATGCACGGACCACCGACCACGGAGATTTAGCAGACCCGGCCGTACTGTAACATCCACAATCCACAGGATCTCTCATCATAGTATAAGTAGCCTAACTTTAACTCCCACTTTTCAAGTTGCTGACTAGTCCTTTTTTATATTAATTACTAATTTACCACTTCATGTAGGGATTGTAGTGATGATGGGTGAGAAATTGTGTTTGTGTGTGTGTGAGAGAGAGAGAGAGAGAGAGAGAAAGAGAGAGAGAGAGAGAGGAGGACGTAAGCTGTAGATACTGTACAGGTATTGTGTGTATGTGCTACAGCCTGACGGTAGCCATGTGTGTCACTTTCCCGGCGCTCGTGTGCCCGAGTCCCTAATGATGGTGGTGTGCAGCGAGCTAACTACCCTCACTGTGGAGGCAGCCCCCAGGCTAGTGCCACATCTCTCCATCAAGGCCCGCCTTCATCCCACTTTACACCGGGCCCGTTCCAAAGACACACATGCACACACGTGCGGGCACACACACACACACACACACACCCACACACACACCGCCAATGACAAATAATTCATATTATGGCCTGCCTGAAAGTTTGCCATACTACCTCATTAAGCAGCCTATTGTAAGCGGCTGACATTCTCCCAGCATAATGTAGCTCCTTGGTCAGCCTGTGTTTTGAAGTGACGCCTCACTAGAGGGAAATGGAAATAAATAAAGAAATGGGGGAAAAGGAGGGAGAAAAAACAAAAACAATCCCACCCAATTGTGCTATGTTGTTTTTCACCTTCTCAACTCTCAAGGTGATGCAACTTTAGCTGCCAGATACAGTAATGGATCCCTGTTGTGCCTTGATATGGAACAAGGTCCAACAATGACAAATCAAATGAAGTCAGAAATGTGTTTACTCCTCGTGTCATTTGGCAGGTTAGGAAATGCTTTTTTCCCCCCCATTTCAATAAATTACACCTACGCCCGCAACGGAGCACTACAAGGACGCCGATCCCAATTCTGTTAAGTGTTTATGCTATTATACACGGCACCTAAACACGTCTAAAATGCTGAGCTGTGCTGGTAAGATCTTAAAATGTTCTCGGTTTATGCAGGCTGTGAGCACTGAATGTTGGCCGAGAGTTACTGCAGTTACGAGGGTGAGGGCTGCTAGCTACACCAGTAAAATGCTGATTGTTAATTGAACTTTAACATTGCTACAAATTAGTATACAGTTGGAGGCCATCGATATTGTCCTTTTATTTTTGCTGAGGTTTGCGTGATCTGCGCAAAAGGACAGTTAACGCATTTTGGGCGGGAACCCCTTTTGGTGTTTTAAACATTATGTTATAATTTAGCTATTGAAAAATAGCAGATCTACAAGCTCATAGCGCGCCACCGAGTGGCGCGCTACGAGCTTGTAGGTCTGCTATTTTTGAAAAATCGTGAAAATATTTATTTCAGAAAACTGGAGGATTTAGAAGGATTTTTTAAAATGTTGAGGTCAGGCCTAAATGGGTCAAATGATAAGGGACAATATCGGTGGCACCCAACTGTAACTATACAGTATTCCTTCAAAGTACACAACCTCTTCTAATCTAATACACACAGATGAGCACGACAGGGGTGAGACCACAAACAGATTTGTTTGCTGTAATGAAGACACTGTGGCTCAACCAACACTATATTGAGTTTGATCCCTCCACTTAGGGCCTCATTGATTTTTCCTTGTAGCCACGCCGGTCCGGAGCACGTACTGCTTCTGAGGTGGCCGGTGAAAATTTGTCTTTCATTTCAATCTGCAAAGATTCACACAGCGAGAGGGAGGGGACGGTGTGATGATGGGGAGGGTGTGAGGGTGGATTCTGGGAATAGAGTGATATAGGTAGACGGGGGGGGGGTTGATGGGGGTGTAGGGAAGGAATAGGTATGGAACGGGGGTGGTTCTTTGGTGCATTCTGTATTTGCGGCGTATGTTGGAGAAATGGAGGAATAGCAATTGTGTGGGATCTCCCCCCCTCTTCATTCCAGTAGTAGCAGCAATCAGTCAGTTCAGAGGCAGGGAGCTCCTGGCGAGCCTACGAGGCATGTGGCTAGGTGCACTCTGTCCTGGGGGCGAGAGAGACGAGGAGAGCTGTGACTGAGCTCTGCCTATTCCAGGGCATCACGGAGGCACAAGAAGAAGGAAGAAGAAGAAACTTTGTCGAGGAAGAGAAGAGAAAGGCAGCAGCGCTGGAACTCGGGGACGTGGAGAGCAACTGAAGCAGACTTGATGCCGGAGTACAGCTGTGTGCAACTTCAATCTGCACTTCAAACCGCCCAAGCGTAAACACACACACGCAGCGCTTCAGAGAGCAGAGATAAAGACAAAAGTTAGTGGCAGAGGAAGAAGATGGAAGAAGAGGAAAGAGGAAGATGGAAGGCAACCCCCCCCTCTTCCCCACCCCTCCACACACGAGGAGAGATAGAAGTCAAACCCCTGCTAAAGTTGAATCCTGAGGCTGTCTTCCATCTCTGTCGGCAGATAGTAGGAATGATAGCGGAGCATGTTCCAGCCTCCCTTAATGAAGTCCAGATGTCTGACAGTTCTGCTCCTTGTCATGCCGGGGCTATGACCTTGGGAAAACTATAGCTCAGCTTGCGGGCCTTCTCTCGTAACTACAGAATACTGCAAAAATAATATCAGTAACTCTGCTCACTGCTCGGGGATTAAGACGAGAAGGTTCCACCAAACAGATTCTGCAAATGCCAAATGGTTGTATATCTGTTCCCAGTTAATCTATCCAATCAGCCGTTGCTTTACTTCATTCCACCTGCTTGTCAGGTGACCCCCGTGGAGCTGAGCATGACCCATCCAACAGTACACTGCCACCGTCACTATGGAACATCTGTTCTGCTCTGTGAAGAACCTGCTGTTAGCTGTATAGGTGCTGACACAATGGGGCTAGGGAGACCTGCATGATTACATACTGCATATTGCATTTGATTCAACCTCCATTTAACCATGCATTTCAAAACAGAGAGAAACGCCCAAGAAACACCCGGTCATGTCACATACAGTACAGTAGCTGTCAGTGGCGTGCACAGACATTTAGAGGGGCAGGTGCTCAAGTCAAAAAAGAGCACCTTGTGCAGCGCGTGGAATCGGCCGGTTGACTTAATAGTGTGAGATTTATAGATTTTGGGGCCTAAATAATATATTAGAAGAAGAATTTATCAATGTCACCATGGTCCACATACTGTACAGTGTACACTGTAAAAAAGTGTTTTTTGTTTTTTTTTCCAAAAGGGCACATTGCCAAAGGGGCAGGGGGTGCTCCAGCACCCCCTAGTGTCTATCTGTGCACGCCACTGGTAGCTGTAGCTCAAGTGCACAGGAAACAAATCACTATCTGTACCCTTTGTAGAAAGTTTTCTCATTAAATAAATAAAAACATAAGTAATCATGGCATTTATGGCCTTATAGATAGCAGTGGACTGTACAAGAGTAATACCGGCAAATAAGGTAAGGTACAATGATTGAGTTTCAAGTTATGTACCCCAGTGCTCCAGTTCAGAGTATGAAAGGTATGAAAGTGTTATACAGAGATACAATTATGAACTATAAATCAAATGCCAAAATGGCATATACTGTAGCTGCAAAGCAGTTATTCGGGGGTTCAAGCCAACATGGAATGTTAGAAGTTGAAAGCTGCGAGGGGTCTAGACCTTTGGCAGTATAAAGATACAACTAACAGGTTTTATATCGATGGCACAGATGCTCATTATAATCTCCGGACAGATCTGTGCCAAGCCACACAAAATGTCTGCAATGCCATACTGAAAATTAAAAAAATATATATTTGGAGACATGTTTCAACAGCTTAATTAAAAATATAGTTTTGCAATGATTGGATAAACCATTTTGAATTTACATTTATGACATGACCCCTTGAAGTTCATTGGTCAGTATCTTCGAAACTAAATAAGATATCAAGAATCCATACAGTTATGTCAGTTTTGATAAGCGTGGTCCATTAATGATCGGTACCAGTCAGAGATACAGTTTAGGTTGGACATATCAAAAATGTGTCAAAAAATGTAAAATGGTGGAAAATCTAGTCGGGCCGACTTTAATCATTTTCCAGGCAAGAGTGAGGATAGATGTATCGTGCATGTCTGTCACAAGTGAGTTGAGTGTAAATTCGAACTGACGGCGTACAAGTTATGACTTTTCCAAAGTCCAAAGTTTTGATATTTAATTATAGCGCTCCCATCAGTTCAATTGAGATCATATTGAGCAAGAAATGCATACAACTTCCGATCATTGGTGAACATGTCATGTCTCTTTGTCTGCCTTGTACCATCTCATAGCAATCCGCTAAACCGTGGCAGAAGGAAAAATAATAAAGCAGCACAAAAACTATGGGTTTTCAGCCCTATGGGTTTTGAGCCCCTAATAATCCCATCTTTCTTTAGCATCAAGAGAAAAACACATCTTCTTCCTTAACTAAAGCTCCAACTTCAGCTTCGTCTCACACAAGGTGCTGATTATACGGCCCTGAACAAATACTGTTGTTTAATGCTTTAGAGATTCAACATTCTCAGTCACTTTGCCTTTTTATATTATTGTGGGTTTTATCCCAAGGCTGTCAGCATACGAGCAGATAGTGTATAAATACAGCACACTGGTTAGTCTCACCTCTTTAAGCATACGGCAAAATTAGAAAGCGCAACACTTATTGATGTGCGGCTGAGAATAGCAGGTAAAAACATTTCAACCGATTTTCGACTCCTCCGTCGAGTACAATGCATCACAACTTCACTCGGTGCACCGACACTCCCGATATAAGAAACAAAAGTGGGACTGCGAAAGTGGGACGGCAAGTCTGTCGGAGTAGAGACAATTACAGTGTTGAGGATGCGCTGTGAGCATGGGTTGCAAAGACAAGAGAGCCATTTTAAAGGAGATTAGTGCTGACACTTCCGTGTGTCTCAGCGTGCCGGCAAATCACACGCAGCGGCAGCTTATGCGTGTGTGGGAGGCCCCTTTGTCACTTGTTGCATTCAAAGTGGGAAGACGATGGGATGACACCCGGCCGCCTCCGATAGATCAAAACCCAACTAATAAGCTGGGATGCTCAAATTAACAATGAAGCCTCTTGTTTAACTCGGGCTGCTTGACTCGCTCAGTGTCGGCACACACAGACTACACCATGCACGTCGTTTAAATCTACACAGGGATGGGAAATATAATGGCTGCACACAGTGTCACCAGAATAGGAATCTGGGTGGTGGAGAGAGGAGGATAACAAAAGCCATTTCCTGTTGGCATACCTACCCTGTTAAGCCTGGTCTTCTACACGTAGTTGTGCGTGGGTGTGTTGCGTCGCAAAAAAAGCAGATCTAGAAGCTCACTGTGAGCTTGTAGATTGACTATATTCGGCACGCAGCAAGCCCCACACAGCTAACTATAACCCAGGCTTTACAGATACAAGATGAGTGAGAGTGCTATAGCTCGCAATCGGCACTGAAATAATTGTCCTGATGCACCGACTGAAACAGAGACGTGCGGATGACAAAAGCGTAGCAGCGTACTTCCATGGAGGTGAAAGCATGCTGGGAGGGGAGGCCTCGGGGTAAAAGCGTCCAAGGCCTTTCCCTTTGCAACAATAAGCCGCCTGCATTGTTCAACTGAAGAGGCTTGTTGAAATTTAATTTGCGCTGTTCAACAGTCAATAATGCCCCCCCGCCACCCCACCTCCACTGAGACACACTATTTAACCCATTGAGACCTGGAACGCATCCATGTCACGTTAGCGTTTAACCACATTAACCATTAACCCATTTTGGGGCGGGAACCCCTTTTGGTGTTTTAAACATTGTTATAATTTAGCTATTGAAAAATAGCAGATCTACAAGCTCATAGCGCGCCACCGAGTGGCGCGCTATGAACTTGTAGGTCTGCTATTTTTGAAAAATCGTTAAAATGTGCCTCAAATCTTTCCGAAAATTGTCATGATTTAGAAAACTTTTTTTTTTTTAAATTTCGACGTCAGGCATGAATGGGTTAACCCCTGCACTTGACAGTCACGTGTTATGCGTGCACGCACACACACACACACACGCACACGCCTCTCAATCGCCTCTCAATAGTGAGGGGGCTAAGCATTATTGACGACTAGCTGAGCTTAATGTACCTACATTTCCCCCTCCAGGCTATCCCCCCCCCACCCCCCTCCCTGCCCACACACCTCCACTCCACCAGGCTATCCCCCCCCACCCCCCTGCCCACACACCTCCACTCCACCACCACCTCCATACCATAAGTGTCAGCCATGTTTCAGGACCATTTTCCAGTTCTCCCATGAGACCAACCAGGATTCGGTTGTTTCTGTTGATTTTTTGTTTTCATTCATTTATTTATTTAACCTTTATTTAAAAGTGTAGTGAAATGAAATATACGTTTGTCACACTTTTAGAGCATATCCGTGGTATACGTTTTTCACACTTTTAGAGCATATCCGTGGTCATCATATGGGCATACCTACTGTAACAATGGGAAAATTCTCATTTGTGTGTTTTTATATCAAAAGTCCATAAAAATAAAAATGTAATTACTTCCTTAAAACGAAAACGTGCAGCGTGATGACGTGTAGAGCTATACACATCAATAGAAGCCAATAAAAATGAAGCTCACCCGTTTGAGTCCCATTGCTGCGCGTCCGTCCAAACACAGGTGCTACTGATTACAGAAATACAAGATGACATCCAGACAGTGTATTACTCGTTTTAAACTTAATCATCACGCAAAAATATGTATATAGGTTGTGTACAGGTTAGAGATAACCCCCTGGCTTTGCTGCCGACTCTCTGTCACTTTGTAAACAAACCACTGTGCATGTGCGTCCATGTGGTCGTGCATGAGACGGACCTACGTCCCCATAGCCTGGAGGGATGCGACGCTCTGATTGGTTTAGAAACTAAGATCCTGCTGTCTGAGGCTGAAACTTCAAAATAAAATGCCCAAAAAGCCATTTCACTACACCTTTAAAGGCGTAGTGAAATGAAAAATACGTTTTTCACACTTTTAGACCATCATATGGGCATACCTAACAATGGATGCCAAAAAATGGGCAAATTCTCATTGTTCTGTGGTTTTATATCAAAAGTCCATAAAATATTTTTTTTAATTACTTCCTGAAAACAAAAATGTGCTGCGTGATGACGTGTCGAGGCCCACATCAATCAAAGCCAATAAAAATGAAGCTCACCAGTTTGATTCCCATATCTGCGCGTCTGTCAGAACACAGGTGCTACTGATTACAGAAATCCTCCGTTTTTAATCCAATTGAAGATGACATCCAGACAGTGTATTACTCGTTTTCAACCGAATCATCACGCTAAAATATGTATATAGGTTGTGCCGTTGTGTACAGGTTAGAAAAACATCCCCTGGCTTTTCTGCCGTCTCTCTGTCACTTTGTAAACAAACCATTGTGCATGAGACGGCCGTATAGGACCCATAGCCTGGAGGGATGCAACGCTCTGATTGGTTCAGAAACTTCAGAGCCAGTGTTTCCTACCCTGGTTAATAAACCAGACCGAATCAGCCGTTGGCAAAAAAAAATTGCCTACCAGCGGATTACGGTCTGGCGAGGCTCAGTAGCACGCCTCTTTCCTACCACCGAGAACAGGTCGGACCAATCGGGACACGGTATGCAATATGGGCGGGCTTTGGTACAGTGACGTTCAATGCTTGAGACCTTTGACTGACAGTATCTCTGACCAATTGCGTCAAAGAGAAAATGTTTGAACCCGCCCCCCGGGAAATGAAATCCAAGTGGAGCCAGCCCAGACTAATATACCGCGACAGTGTTGTGTGATATTAGTCTGGCTTATTAGCCAGGCTAAGTGTTTCCAGCATAGACAAGCTGTAACGTAACTCAAAACAAAATGCCCACCATTTCCGTTTCACTACGCCTTTAAACAAGGCAGACCACTCAAGGGTAAGGACTGCATGGCCTCTGTGTTCTTAGTTAAATACTAAACAAAACAAAAATAAAGGATACTGCTACCACAATGATAATAATCCCTACTTATCTCTGTACGTCAGTCTGCAGTTCATGCATCTCCAGAACAGTCCGACCAACCGACTTAATTCAAACTCGGCACATGCAGGTGTAGCCACTGCCCAGAGGAAGTGCCAAGTTGGCTGGATAGGCCGCTGTCCAGAATCACCAATCTGACCAATACACCCATACCGGTAGGAATGTATGTATGTATGTATGTATGTATGTATGTATGTATGTATATACGGTATATACATATGCAGTTCCCAGAACCGCAGACCCCACCGGTATGCCCATATATGGTCATGCGCCTATATGGGACCGACCGACTTCAAACTCACATCGGCATGGACTCGAGGGAGTGCAGGGCCTGTCATCATGTTGTTTGAATAGCCGGTTGTCCAGAAACGCTGATCGTACCGAAACGGTCATAATATGGAGATACGGTTGTCTAGAACTATCGATCCTACTGTCATGCGTGATGCGTAGAGTGGGAAGTCGGTTGGATCAGCGGCTCCAAATCCTCATCAATATGACGTTTATAGACTGGTCAAAACAACAGTTCTGACAAAATATTTCGGGGAAAATTCATCACACTAAATAAGAGCCCCCGGTGTGTAAGGACCTTCACTGAAACAATCATTGCAATGTCTTCCCTTTACTGTTTCCTTTTTTTTTTCTATAAGTGACTAAAGTGAGCTATACTTTTGTCAAGTTGAGTCTCACAGAAATGCACACTGAGCAAAAAAAGAGCGTGCGAAAGAGAGAGAGAGAGAGAGAGAGAGAGAAAGCGAAGATGTCTAGATTCTTCAGACCAGCTTGTTAAGACGGTAGGCCTTTTATATTTTTGCAAGGAGAAATACCTGACATTTCCCCTGTCAGGTTGGTGGGTGAGGTCCATCATGGTGGTCTGTACTTCATTACAGTTCTATTCACATCTGTGCCACCAATTCTACTTTTACACACGTTACAGTAGTTGCTGCATTCAATTCAACGCTCGCACCCACCAGGCATACGGTTAAAACCACGTCCCCTTTTGGGCATGTCAATGTTGTTTTGGCTTTTACGTCCCGATTCCCGTCCAGGACAGACTTCAGGCGTTCCTCCTCAGGAGACTTGGCTCAGATCTGACCCATTTGGGCATGTCAATATAGATGAATATTTCGCTCTGTTGATTAATTGAATACATAGGACCACAATGGAAACAAGTCGCCAAGATTATTTTTCTTCCTTTTAGCCCAAATGTTTTATTGTACCTCCATGCTGTTTACATTTTTGACTAATTATCAAGTTCAAGTTCACAACTGGTGATCTTGTATATCAGCTATTATCACGCAGCAAAGTGTAACATAGGGCTTAAAGGAGTATTTTCTATCAATTACAGTACACACCCCCATGAAGCCTTGAAATCATGGTTTTTGCCACATTCCTGAGTGAATAATTTGATGACAGGTGGAAGAGAGTCTCCATTGAGTCTCCTACCGGAGAGCCCCGCCGCTCAAATGATTGGCTTAGGAATGTGACAAAAACAAAAACTAATCAAATTCAAGGCTTCATGGGGTGTGTAAATGATAGAAAATAAGTCAGTTTTGGGGTGAACTACTTCTTTAAATAGTTACGTCTTGCTTAGGAAAACAGAAGGGAGAGTGTGAGAGAGAGAGAGAGAGAGAGAGAGAGAGAGAGAGAGAGAGAGAGAGAGAGAGAGAAATCAGTCTCCGTTGTCCAGTGTTGTGCTTTTTTCTCCATGAAAGTCACATTGCGATTCACCCCTGAGGGTCAACCGACAAACAAAATGTGTGTGTGGCTTAACAGACTGAGGCAACAGCCTGCAAGAGCCTCTGCATTCCCCGCTTCAACAATGTTGGGACAAGAAGATACCGTACCATGCACGGTGACATTCTCTTCAGCAATTATTATTTTTTCTCCAGGAGTAGAAAACTCCCTGGCGACTGCTTCCTTAATGGCCTCGTTAACTCTAATAGCAGATTACACAGGTAATTGCCCGGATCACAACGCAATTACAGTCAGGGGTGAATGTTAAGAAAGAGGGTGAGTGGGTGGGGTTGTGTTTCTGTGTGTGGGTGGATTCGTAGGGCTGGGCAATTAACCGAAAATAATTCTAAACCGATATTTAGAAACAATAACCAAATTAATCTTCCTCGTGTATAGGTTATTCAATTAATCAAGAGGCAGATTCTTTTTCTACAGTATATCAAAGAGTCAACATAATTTTGATTTAGTTTGATTCTGATTAAGGGCCGATTCATACTCCTATTTTACCGCTGTAGTGCTGAAATGATTTCGGCTCGTCAGAAATTTTCAGTAGCACCGAAGAGCCGACTTTAGGACGGTACCCGCCCCCCCGAACCTCAAATGACGTCACATTGTAGGCTCTACAGCGCCGAACCGACTTTTATTCGGCTCTAAAATAGGAGTATGAATCGCGCCCAAGCACTTAAACCCTAGTATACATTGTTGTTCAATGGTGTCACTGGTGTGCATAAATAGTGAAAATAGTCAATCCACAAGCTCACAACATGTTGCATCGAGATACATCGTGTGCTTATTTATCTGCTATTTTCAATTAAACATTTACAAATAATAATAATGAATCGTAGTCGAGGAAAACGTTTGAAATAATTGTGATATAGTGTGTTGCTGACCCTGCAGACTATTACATTCTAAACCTTTGTTCTTGTTTTCATTATATGGACATCGGGAGATATCGCTTAGTTTCTAGGAAGATCAAATACAAGAACTTCCTTTCTCATTTGACCCTTCAGAATTCAGAGAAACGAAACTGACTGAAAATAATGGAAAAAGCTTGTTTGACTGACTGTGATTACTTGGCCGTAATCATTGTGAGCGAAAATAAAGGCCTTTCTTTAACCACTCACTGAAGCCCTATAGTTTATGCCTTGTCGTACGATGTTGCTGCACAGTGAAAATAGCCAATCTACAACATTTTACAGTGCAATGTGTTATGAGCTTGTAGACCTGATATTTGCCACTATTTTTGAGGTATATGTCGCCTATAATGACCCAAAATACAGTTACCACATTAACCCATTTTGGGGTGGGAACCCATTTAGGTGTTAGCATTATGTTATAAAATAGCAGATCTACAAGCTCATAGTGGCGCGCGCTACGAGCTTGTAGGTCTGCTATTTTTGAGAAATCGAAGAACGACTGACATAGAAACATAGCTTTTTCAGAAAACTGTCAGGATGTAGAAGACTACAGTAGTGCTATAGCCCGGGACGTGCAGGTGTCTCTGACACAAACAACAAGCACTCCAGCACCGCAACATTGACGCACCGGCGATACCACAGCGTAGTTATGCACACATGATGAGCCATTTTGTCAAGAGCAAGCAGACCAGGACCCAAGACACAGGAGGAGAGGCTCCTGTATGGAGCCCGAAAAAGAAAGAGGATGCATGGGCTCAATCCCACCCCCCTCCCCACCCCAACACATACACACACATCAAAGCCTTGCCCACCGGCGGTGTCTTCTGATATTTATTTATTGAGATGATTTTGCCAGAAACCCAGTGGCCTGGCTGTGCCCTCCCACTCTTTGATATGCTGCTCGGTTCTTAGCTGGCTGTCCTCAGAGGAAGAGGGGTTGCGAGGAGGAGGGGAGGGGGTTAGTCGAAAGAGACCCTCAGAGGAAAAAGAACATGGCTGACACTGTACAAGCAAGCACACACACACACACACACACACACACACACACACACACACACACACACACACACACACACACACACACACACACACACACACACACACACACACACACACACACACACACACACACACACCAGATGATGCGTGGGGAACGTGGGGAGGGTGAGGCGATGGAGGTAGAAATCAACCATTGATTGGTATTTAGAGGGCCAACGATCTGTTTCCTCCTCCGTTTTGCCGGAGCGCGGATAACATCTAAATGATGGTTGGATTATAGCAACCTTGTGAGTTGTTAGAGCTCGCGCTCGGACCGGTGCGTACGGCGCACACAGCTGTGTGCTGAACATCCCCCCCCGAAACAGCTGTATATATGCCTATAGGTCATGATTTTACAACCGTGTGGCGAGGTATTGCAGGTGGTCCCTTACCACGCAATCAGAAAATCATATCTATTTTTGTATTTATTCTTTTAAAACCTACTTGGTCCAGGGAAAAAAAGATGTAAATAGTTGATGCATTGAAATGTGTAAATGTTTTTGTCCAGCATATGTAACCTGTGATAGTGTGATTAGTGAGTAACAAGGAACAAAAAACAACTAATCTTAATCCATGGAATGGTGAATGAATCCCACCACTATTGTGTGAGGTGGGCCTATGATGGACCCACCCGACACAATAGTGGTGGTCCCCAGGTTTCTCTTAGTTAGGATGGTGGTCCCCTGGGTCGAAATGTGTTTAAAACCCCTGCTATACTATATGTTATTTTATCACTGGACCGGAACGTCTGCAGTCAAACAGCCGTATGCAAGCGCAAATACTCCCCCCCCTTGACATCGCTTGACAATGCTTTGTGACGTTAATGTCACTCAACACCCCAAAAGAAAGTGACGGTGAATTGACAACGTGAAAGGGGAAACCACTGTAGTCGAGAGCAAACCGTTTGTGACACACATTCTTGACAGCCTGGATTTCAAACCTGCTCAAGGCCTATATGTCACGGGCCATACCTCCTGTCAACTGAAAGGGATTAATAAAACAAACAGTTGGCAAAAATCGGCAGATCTACAAGCTCACAACAACACATCTGGCAATCCGTTGAGAGCTTGTATACAGTAGGTCTGCTTTTTCGGTGAAGAGACAGTGTTGAGGAAAGAAAGGAGCGGACCACGTATAGAGCCCTGGGTGATCTCAGCCAACTAAGTACATAGGATTTAATAACTTAAACAGCACTGATATAAAAGCCATGCTAGTAGCCCCTAGAGGCCATGCTGCTTCTTACTCCCAACATACGTAAATATTCTAGGAATGGGCTAGAGGAGGGTTCATCCAGCTGCCTGCCTATATTATTTATGAAATAATCTAGCATGCAAAAGGATGCTAAAGTAAAGGTCAGGGGGGACCTCAAATAGTTAGAGATCATCCTCCAGGAAGAAGTATGAATTCACTTTCATGGTTTCATGGCAATCCACCAGTTTGATTGTGACATATCTTGTGTGCTATCGGACATTTTGGCCCATGGGCAGATAGCGATGTTGTCGGGAAAAGTCAAATAATGACCTGTTCAGATAGGAAACACTCATGTCAGAGTAGATTAACTATTTATTGCAACACATGGAATACAGTTAAACTTGGCATTAAAGGTTCCGCGCTCTGGGAGATCTTCTCAGAATTTTGTCGAGGCAGCATGCTAAGCAAAACCCCCCATGAGATTAACTTGGGTCATGCAAACTTGAAACATACAATTTGAATGTATTTTAACCTTAAAGCCATAGAACATTGAATCAGATTAGAGCTATGCAACATTGAATTATAGTTTACTTTAAAGCCATGTGCACGAGAATTTCAGTTCAACATTCAGTTTGCACGTTTGAGCAATACGTAGTATTTGAGCCTATGCCAGATTATGATCAAAAGGTGGAGGCTGGGGTGGTGGAGGCAAGCTTGCTCGCAGCAGCAGTGTCTGTGAAAGTGTGAAGCAATGAAGCAGCTGCAGTGAAGCCAAGAGCCATCTTTAAGAAACCGCTGAGCTCTGATTGGAGTATGGATGTGTGACGGTCAGCTGAGATGTGAATGATGAATAGCTATAGGCTGATTAATACAATCAGCTGACTGACAGCTGATTAAAGCTAAGGCATTCAGACTATCGCAGGCTTCATTTCTGTATAGGGGTAGCGTGGCATTGGTCCAACCTCCTGTTAGTCCGACCATTACTAACACTATCCCAGACCCTAACTTAACCCTAACCTCACAGGAAGCCGCAGCACGGACGATTTGTAACCCGCAGCACAGGTCAGAACTAACGGGAGGTGTGACTTAAGGTGGTCTTACACTAGCCGATAATCGGGCATTTTTGACGCTCGGTGGTGCCCGACCGCTCAAAGCGCGATCGGGATCGGCCCTATCAACATCAAGAATGTTTGATATTTGCTCTGCCCCGCTCCGATTATCCTGTAGTGTGTGGTGCTATCAGATTTCAGATTGAAAAATGGGCAGTCCCCGTCCGATATATCGCTCAGGCTCTAACAAAATGTCAACCGGGAGCAGAGACACCAGTGAACACCGGGGGTGGATCGAGCGCTTCCACTATGGAGCGTCATTCCTGAGATTTAGATTACCCAGGATCCTTGCTGCTCCTGTCACAGCTTGTGACAACTCAGGTCGCAAATTGTTCTAAACTCTTGTCTGTCTGCAAAAAAAAAAAAGCCTTCTCCAGATGGAAAGTGCATATGCGATGGAATGCATGTGCAGACCAATGGAATGTGTGCATAGTGATAGTTGTTTTGTTTTGGCAGTCACTAACTGTGAGTTAGTGATGCTGGGTCCCCATGTCAGAACAGTCCCCATAGGATTCAGTATGGGGTGGGTGGGGGTTGATCGTCTCACTGCAGCCCTGTAATTTAGCCACTGTAGGGTGTGGGGTGGATGGGCGCTCATCTTTTTTTTCTCCTTTTTTGCGTGACAGATCTCCAACATAATGCGTTGTCAAATAATTCATAATATTATGGGCAAGTGTGACACGACGGCCGGCCGGCCGCGCTCTCAATATTCAGATTCGCTCTGGCTCATAAACCCGCCCGCCGCTGCGTGCCATTGGCCCATCAATCAATTCGTCTGCAGCCACTTCTCCTAGCCCACCCCCTCCCACCCTTCCTCCCTCCCTCTCCTCCTCACCTGTCAGATGATTTGAATATGAGGTGACGCTTGGATGGGTTCCACCAAATAAGCCGCTGGGAGAACAAGGCCCTGGCAGAGCTGTTTACACATGTTAGGGCCTGTAATTTTGATTGAGGAATATGCATGGCTCTCCGGTGCCAGCACACGAGAGAGACAGAGAGAGAGAGACACACACACACACACACACACACACACACACACACACACACACACACACACACACACACACACACACACACACACACACACACACACACACACACACACACACACACACACACACACACACACACACACACACACACACACACACACACACACACACACACACACACAACCACTCTGTCACCTTAACCGGAGGCCTCTGGCCTTTTCTTGGTTTTGTTTACGCCTTCCAGAGTAAGGTACATTGTGCGGTGTAATGTGAGGACTGAAAGAAGCAAGTAGATTTTTTTTGTTCTTGTTATGTCTCTCAGTAATGTTGTTTCTGTTCTATGGTGTTCTCTGAATAACACTGCACACAAATAGAGATATCGTAGAATTTACCAACCACTGCTGTCACGGCCTCACAGCAGTGTTCATTTTGACAGCAAATGTGTATTTAGTTTTGAATAAAATTCCATTTCGTTTTTGTCATATTTTAGTCCTCCGAAATGTTTTAGTTTTAGTCTAGTTTTAGTTTAGTTTAGTTAGTTTTACTATCTATAAGACTTTAGAATTTTGGCGGTCCGTGATGGTGTGTGCCCGATTAAAACTTTGCTGCACATGACAAGTTTAAGCTTGTAAGCTTGTACCGGTATATCGTCTAGTTTTTATTCGTTGACAAAATTGTCAATACATTTAGTTAATGTTAATCATCATAGGTTAGTTTGCATTTCGTTTTTATGTAGTTTTCGTAGTCGACGAACATTCTTCGGCATAGTTTTAGTCGGCGAAAGGAACACTGCCTCGCAGGCAGCTCTGATGACAACAACAAACACTGATAGAGCATGTCAGGGGGTTGACAATCACTGCCCATCTCCCTTAGTCTCTTCTCCAATAACTCTCCTGTTAGACACCCGCTGTAATTGATTCTATGTAAAGAATAGTCTGTCTAAAAGCAGAGCAACCAGACGCTGTGTCTGTCTGACTGTCTGTATGTGTGCGTGCGTTCTTGTGAGGGCCAAATGTCCCCCGTGTGTAGAATTTGAGAAATGGACAATGCAAGGACAATTTTGTGACTGAGGCTCACAAAATGAGGCTCAACTCGGCTAGAATGAAAAGGCAGAAAATGGGAAATTAAATTAGATTTTGTTTTTTTGTGAATTTCGGGGGGTTTTCCTGGTCTTCACAAGAGAAATTTAAAAATGATTTGTATAGTTAACATATAGTTTTTCCACAAGATCAGCTGGGTAAAAAATGACAAAACATTTAATTTAATTGTCATGTCCCCACAAGTAGGCTATATTAATACAAACGTGTGGGCACTGCACATGCACGTGCGTGGATGCGTGCATGCGTGCGTGCGTGCGTGCGTGCGTGCGTGCGTGCGTGCGTACGTACGTGCGTGCATGTGCGTGCGTGCGGGGGCAAACAAACAGAGTCACTGGATCTGTCACAGCCTAGGACTTCGTGAGATAAAGATGGATGGAGGTGCGGAGGGGCAGGGGAGGACGGGCGGGGGGCACGGCCAGCACAGAGCTGTGTCAACTGCTTTCCTTTCCTCATGCATTAAATTCAAAGCAGACTGGAAACCCTCAAACTCCCGCTGATCAATTGTGAGCCAAAGGGAAACGGAGCGAGGAGGAGGGGCTCTTGTTTGGCATACGTGATCAGCACATTGGGCCAAATGATGTAATCCATCAGAACGGACACCGCAATTTGCCGGCTATTTCCTCATCAATCAAACTTGAGTGTTTGCAAGAGAAGGAGGGGCCATGCACGCACATGCGCGTGCGTGTGTGTGTGTGTGTGTGTGTGTGTGTGTGTGTGTGTTTGTGCTTACACTTGTGTGTGTGAAAGAGTGTGCGTGAGTGAGACAGACAGAGATGGACACAAAGGCATCAGCAATCTCCAAACCTCCAGAGCGTTTTAAGTGGCTTTAAGCAGTAGAGAGCAGCGATCTGCTCGCATGTGTTACAAACTATATAAAACAGTAAATATAAACCGCTAACAAGATGGGAAAACATTTTGTCATTTCTGTCTATCAAAGAAGTTTCCGATGCCAGGATGAAGTCGTCAATGCGACAATGACACAACTATGCCGTTACTCAAGGGCGCCTGTTCAATGTGAATTACATTCATACATTCACAAGTAGCCTACTACTGAACAGTGCAGAGATTTAGTTGATAATCCCACCCCCCCCTCCGCACTGACCACTTATCAGTTCATTCAGACAGTTCAGCTCTTTTGAAGCCTTTTCACCTTTGGCTCTTGCGCGTGCTGTATCTCACTTCACATCCTGCACCTGTCCACTATAGATGTGATCCCCCACTCAACGCCTAGTAATCGAGCTGTTTAAGTATTTTATCTACTGTCAACAGCTACATGGCCAATGGCATATTTCCCTCCAGTTTTAGACACATGCCCCTCATTGATCCTCGTACTATTAGTAACTAGCCCTCTCTGAAATCACCTTTTCAGCTAAGGTTAGAGAGAGTACTTACTACTGATAACCTTTGAGTACGGACATTAAGAGGTTGGCAAGGTTTGTGTGCAAATAGGCACAGTCGTGATGCTGCCTTCACATACAGAACAAGGCACAATAGGTGCTACACTTGCTTTGTTAAAATATATATGCTTTATTTAATAATGTACCACAAAAACATGACATACTGTATAAACCAAGTTATTTTTTGGTAGAAAAGGGAAAACATTTTTTTTAGTGGAGCCAGGTTGGAGAAAGTTTATTTGGAGTTCAGCAAAAAGATACAAGCCCACAGACATTAGTTCTGCATTTGACGCTGTAGATCCCAATGGACCTCAAAAACCGAGCACTCTGAGGCTGTCGGAAAACATCTTCCATCTTACAAATCACTTATGGATATTTGAGAGATTTTATTTGGAGTTCAGCTAAAGTTAAGATCCTTGACATGACCCAGAGTTACAGTCTATTTAGCTTGTAGGCTCAACAACAGAGCAGTCTATGATGACTCAGACATAGTGATGATTAAGTAAAATGTACTTAAAGGGGAAAACCACCCATTTTCAACATTTTACTATGTCATTAATATACCTTAGAGCTGTTGTGTGATAATAATAAAAAAGTCCCCCCCATTCTGTGTTTCCTAGAACTGTAATTATGAAAAACCTCCAGTTCTAGGAAACACAGAATGGGGGGACTTTTTTATTATTTCCACACAACAGCTCTAAGGTATATTAATGACATAGTAAAATGTTGAAAATGAGTGGAATGCCCCTTTAAATCTTCCATAAAAATTATCAAGCAAAAAGTCCTTATTTTAAAATTATTATGATTATTTTCATTAATCATTAGAGGGTATGCGTGTGACATCATCATCATACACAGAACGACAGAAGTTATGCGGGAGTGGCAAAAAACAAAGTTTCTGGCCTTGGCAGTCCCCGCATCTGATTGCTTGCATTAAACGTTAAACCCAATTTGCCACTCGATTTGCCACTCACTGTATACATGCGTATACCCTCTATGCTGGGGGGAACATTCATTCATCATGTTGCAACACACTGTTATTATAGATCAACAATCGGGCCCTTTCTAAGGTCTAGAGTCGGGAGACAACGGCTATTGAAAGTCTTTTCCAGCAGGGCCCCTAAGCTTTAGAACAACCTGCCCGAGGAGGCCAGATTTCCCAGAAGAACTCTGTGCTATAGCTTTATCTTTGCCCCATTGGCTTATAATTGAGCAAAATGATTGTCACAGCACTGTGACACTTCAGGTTAGAGACTCACAGGAAGCATTATTAGAACCGACAACGTGCAATAAATCAACTTTTGATATATAGATTATCTTTAATCAAAATGATTTTATGTGCATATTCAATTGTTTTGATTCCCAACCTTGTGCCATTAGCTTCCAATATTTTTGCTACAGTGCTATAGACTAGTTAGCACTGTCAATTGTCATTGTAGGCTTTGCTTTTGTAATAATAGGCCTACTGTACAATAGCAGATCTACAATGCTCACAACGATTTTCACTATTTGGGCTATTAGGGCTTAAGAGGACATGCTATTTGCTATAATAATCATCACA